>NC_057728.1:65884843-65916421 GCF_004010195.1 Chiloscyllium plagiosum | reverse complement strand
AGTCACTAAGGATGCCCTCTGGTGTGTGGGACAGTCACTAATGGATGCCCTGTGGTGTGTGGGACAGTCACTAATGGATTCCCTCTGGTGGGTGGGACAGTCACTAATGGTTGCCCTCTGGTGTGTGGGGCAGTCACTAATGGTTGCCCTGTGGTGTGTGGGGTAGTCACTAATGGTTGCCCTCTGGTGTGTGGGGCAGTCCGGTTGCAGGAAATGCTGTTTTCGGATCACAGGAACATTGTACCTTGAAGTTGTTGATATCGTTTATCCCCCACAAATACTTTGCCTTTCATCCTTAAATATTTAATCTCAGTGCATTACTGAAAAACTGCTGCATCATTTGAGTTGGTGGCATTTACTTCACCGCCAAGTCTGAAATTCGTGGCTTCAAATCTTTCTCTCGAATTCTGAGTCCAAACCCCAGGCTGGGTGTCTCCCACAGGCCATCACTGAAGGCAATGCTGCACTGCCCCACGTAACAGTGATCATAACATTCCCTGTTTAGTTTGAGGTTTGGTGGGGCTAAAGTTAATGGCTTAAACCTAAATATAGTTAGTTTCAATGATATTAGGACAGAGCTGGGAAAGGTGAACTTCGAAATTTAGTCAGGAATTTGTAGAGATGCAGTGACAGATTCTGAAAGAACTATGTCATACACTCAACGACGATACATTCTAATGAGAAAGAAAGATCATCGATAACTAATGGAGGAAGTGAATGACAGAAACAAATTGAGAGATAATTGTACAATTCTGCAAAGATTGGCAGTGGGTTGGAAGACTGGACACAACCTCTAAACCAGCAAAGAATTACTTCAAAAATACCAGAACCTCAGCAGGTCTGGCAACACCTGTGGAGAGAGAGTTAATATTTCAAGTTCAACACAAGTCTTCTTCCTCGGAGAGAGAACTCAGAGTTCTGAAGAAGTCATATCAGAACATCTTCTGTTTCTTGCTCCACAGAGTTTTTCCAGTATTCTCTGTGTCTGTTTCTAATTTCCAACATCTGCAGTATTTTGCTTTCATGACGATTAAAAGCCTCAGCTTGTGTTATCTAAAGAAATGCTGAAAACCAAATGGAATATAGGAACAGGAGGTGGATGTATTAATGAAGAGTTAATTGGGTATGAATTGGTTGTGTAAATAGGAGAGCTAGTAATCAGTGGCTGTGAGTTTTATGGAGTGTGGCTAACGTTGAAATAAAGCTTTCACACAAAAGGGTGGGCTTGAATTCTGTTTAAATACAATTGTCAACTGGAGTATAGTAATTCCTTCACTTTGCTAATAGCCTGGATCTTCTCTTTTGCCCCGTTTAATAACTACACTGACCTCTCTAATTCCACTTCAGCCGGTTTAATGCCACCTGATTGCAGTTCACAAAAAAAAATGAGAATCAATGATTTAACCACTTCCTTCCTTCCTTCCTTCAGAGGTATAGCCCACATTTCAACTCATGTACTGAATGTGTTTCTGAATCAAAACCGAGATTAACCCTCTGTTGGGCTAACAAATCAGCCTGTGAGCAGAACCATCATGCATTATCCATGAAAGACCAAAATGACGACGACCAGACAGCAACAACATTGACAAAGATAGACACAATAATGTATCAGAAATACCTGATAATAAAGGTGTGGATGGAAGAGAGGATAATAAAACAACTACAATTGCCTGGGAAAGGATACTTTGAAGGGCAGCACAATGGCTCAGTGGTTAGCACTGCTGCCTCACAGTGCCAGGGACCTAGATTCGATTACTCCTTTGGGTGACTATGTGGAGATTGCACATTCTCCCCGTGTCTGCGTGGGTTTCCTCTGTGTGCTTTGGTTTCCTCCCACAGTCCAAAGATGTGCAGGTGAGGTGAATTGGTCATGCTAAATTACCCATTGTGTGCAGGGTAGTAGGTTAGCCATGGCAAATGCAGGGATGGGGGTGTGGGGTCTGGATGGGATGCTGTTTAGAGGGTTAATATAGGCAAGATTAGCCCACACCACACTATAGGGGTTCTATGATACATGATTTAGTCTCCAGGTCCTGAAAGACTTTATTCTTGGGTCATCAGGAAGCAGCTGTTAAGGTAATGCAGATTCTAGAAAAGTCCCATCAGACTGGAAAATATTAAATATAACTCTTCTGATCAATTAGGAAAGGAGGCATTCAGCAGAAAATGCTATACCAATTAGTCTAACTTCAGTTCTGAGGAAGTCACCGGACCGAAATGTTAACTTTGATTTCTGTCCACACATGCTGCCAGACCTGCTGAGCTTTTCCAGCATTTTCTGTTTTTGTTTCTGATTCACAGTGTTTGCAGTTCTTTCAGTTTTCATTGAGTGCAACTTCTATCATAGGAACGTCCTCAAACGAGAATTAAACTGATTATAACAAAGCACTTAGAAAATGTTAATGCAATGAGGCTGAGTCAACATGGTTTTGTGAAAGGGAAAACGTGATGGTCTAATTCCTCAGGGTTCTTTGAGGAAATAACATGGAAGATGGAAAAGGTGGTGCATTTGTCTTAGGTACTGGTTAGACCTCAGCTGAACCATCATGCCCAGTTCTGGGTTCCAGACTGTTTTGAGGATGCGAATGTGTTGGAGAGAGTTCAGAAAAAAATTAAAGAATGGTTTGTGGGATGAGACACATGGAGGTGGTGGCAACATCACTACATTATTATCCCAGAAGCCCAGTGTAATGCTTTGGAACATGGGTTCAAATCACAAAATAACACATTCCAGATAATTAATGTGGAGATAGAATCTAACTATTTGTAATGATGGCCATGAACCTGTTACAGAGGAGATTCACCAGAATGACTAGACTAAGATTAGGGCCAATCAAAGATAGTAGTGGGAAGTTGGGCGTGGAGTCAGAGGAGATAGGGGAAGTGTTAATTGAATACTTTTCGTTAGTATTCACACGAGAAAAAGACAATGTGGTCAAGGAAAATACTGAGATACAGGCTACTAGACTAGATGGGATTGAAGTTCACAAGGAGGAGGTGTTAGCAATTCTGGAAAGTGTGAAAATAGTTAAGTCCCTGGCCCAGATGGGATTTATCCTAGGGTTCTCTGAGAAGCCAGGGAGGAGATTGTCGAACATTTGGCTTTGATCTTTATGTTGTCATTGTCTACAGAATAGTGCCAGAAGATTGGAGGATAGCAAAAGTTGTCCCCTTGTTCAAGAAGGGGAGTAGAAACAATTCTGGTAATTATAGACCAGTGAGCCTTACTTCAGTTGTGGGTAAAGTGTTGGGAAAAGTTATAAGAGATAGGATTTATAATCATCTAGAAAAGGTCACTTGAGGGTGATATAGCGGTTTGTATCAGAAATTGGCTAGCTGATAGAAGACAGAGATGGTGGTTGATGGGAAATGTTCATCCTGGAGTTCAGTTACTAGTGGTGTACCGCAAGGGTTGGTGTTGGGTCCACTGCTGTTTATCATTTTTATAAATGATCTGGATTAGGCCATGGAAGGATGGGTTAGTAAATTTGCGGATGACACTAAGGTCAGTAGAGTTGTGGATGGTGTCGAAGGATGTTGCAGGTTAGAGAGACATAGATAAGCTGCAGAGCTGGGCTGAGAGGTGGCAAATGGAGTTTAAAGCACAAAAGTGTGAGGTGATTCACTTTGGAAAGAGTAACAGGAATGCAGAGCACTGGGCTATTGGTAAGATTCTTGGTAGTGTAGTTGAGCAGAGAGATCTCAATGTCCATCTACATAGATCCTTGAAAGTTGCCACCCAGGTTGATAGGGTTGTTAAGAAGGTATACTGTGTGTTAGTTTTTACTGGTAGGGGGTTTGAATTTTGGAACCATGAGGTCATGGTGCAGCTGCACAAAACTCTGGTGTGGCCACATATGGAGTATTGCGTACAGCTCTAGTCAACGCATTATAGGAAGGATGTGGAAACTTTGGAAAGGGTTCAAAGGAGGTTTACTGGGAAGTTGCCTGGTATGGAGGGAAGGTCTTATGAGGAAAGACTGAAGGACTTGAGGCTGTTTTCATTTGAGAGAAGAAGGTTGAGAGGTGACTTAATTGAGACATACAAGATAATCAGAGGGTTAGATAGGGTGGACAGTGAGAGCCTTTTGCATCGGGTGGCGATGGCTAGCATGAAGGGACGTAGCTTTAAATTGAGGGGGTGATAGATATAGGACAGATGTCAGAGGTAGGTTCATTACTCAGAGAGTAGTAGGGGCGTGGAACACACTGCCTGCAACATTTATAGACTTGCCAACTTGAAGGGCATTTAAATGGTCATTGGATAGGCATATGGATGAGAATGGAATAGTGTAGGGTAAATAGGCTTCAGATTGGTTCCACAGGTTTGCACAGCATCGAGGGCCAAAGGGCCTGTACTGCACTGGAATGTTCTATGTTCTATGGTCTAAATGTTGTAATTTTACCAACCTCCTCCACTTTCTCTGGCAGATCATTCCATATACACAACACCCTTCTGTGTGAAAACGTTGTTCCTTCGGTGCCTTTTAAAACTTTCCCTTCTCATCGTAAACCTATGCTCTCTAATTCTGGACTCACCCACTCTGGGGAAAAGAGCTTCACGATTCACCCCTCACCATGTGATTTTATAAATCTCTATAAGGTCACCACTCAGCCTCCAACGCTCCAGGGAAAACAGCCCCAGCGTATTCAGCCTCTCCCTGTAACTCAAACCTTACAACCCTGGCAGCATCCTTGTAAATCTTTCCCGAACCCATTTCTGAGAAATTTCACACAGTTGCTTTCTGTGGTGAAGAGATTATTTTAAGAGGAATGGTTGATTACATAGCCCCTTTATACATTAGAAGTGTGAATAATGGGAGATGTCCAGAGGGGACTTGACAGGGTGAAGGTCAGGATGATGTTACCTCTTGTGGGAGAGTCTTGTGGGAGAGAACTGGGGAACATGGTTTCATAATAGTTTAAGATGGAGATGAAGAGAAACATTTTCTCTAAGTTGGTCTGGTGGACATTTCTTCCCAATGAGCTGTACAAGCACAATCATTGAATATATCCACGGCAGTATTCAATGGATTCTTGACTGATAAATGGTCATAGCTAGAGAGGAAACATACCATTCAATCTCTTGCGATTTCTCCACCATTCCAGATAATGAGTGGCATTAAGGCTGCAAACAGATCACCCAAGATCATATTAAATGACAGAACAAGTTTGAGAGGCAGAATGCCTACTCTTGCTCACACATTTGTACCTTTCAGAAAAGATGTTAAAGCAAGGCTGTATCTCTTCCATCAGGTAGATTAAGGTAAAAGATCCTGTGGCCATTATTGTAAAGATTATGATAGTCTCCCCAGAGGATGGGTCAGCCAAAAGGTTTGTTCGGCAATATTATTGACATTGAGTGGACAGGTTGAGGAGTGGGAGAGGTAGCGAGTGGGAGCTAAATCAAAATAACTTATTTTTCATCTTAATTTTCAACTCTCAACCAACATCATGAAACAAGACAGCTTATTTGCCCACCGACAGAATTGCTGTTTGTAGGAGCTTGCTTGGATTGGAAAATATGTTTGAAGGATCATTGCATTTTAAAGTTTAGGCTGACTGTGTAAAATTACAAGTGACAATCCAGAATAAAATATCATTAATTTTGATGAACTGTGAGGGAATCAAAAGATTAATTGGAATCAGAGAGGTACAGGTTTTCGTGGAAGCCTTATGAACTCAGGAGGACAATGAGAGATTTCAAGAGAATATAGGCAGGCGAAAGGAATGAATAGGCAAAGTGCGGATAAAATTGAAAGTGTGAAATGATCCATTTTGTTTGGAAGAACTAGGAAGGGTGATATAAAACAAAGGGGAGAATTCAATAGATAGTTGAGGAACAGAGAGTTCTGAGGGTACCTGAGAGGAAATATGATTGAGGTAGTCAAAATCACGAGAGATCAGCAGAGTGTAGGTGGAGAGAAACTGCCTCTACCTGAGGAAGGTAAAGGAATTGATGTAAAGTGATTGATAAAGAAACTATGAAGATCATCAGGAGAAATTTATTTCAGTGTGAGTTTAATTTGGAACACACTGTGGCACTGTGGCGAAGGAAGATTCAATTTTTGGTTCCAAAAAGGAATTAGATAATTATCTGAAAAAAGAAAAGTCACAGGGCTATCGAGCGAGTGGGTGGAGTGGAGTGAGTTTTAGCGGAGTTCCTTTTGGACAGCACTAGCACAAAGCTGTTGGGCCAAACAGCCTCCTTCTGTGTTGTAACCATTCTCTAATTGAATTGTTCGATGAATTTAAAGTCTGGAAAAGACTTTGTGGGACATCTCATAGGACGGCACGATGGCTCAGTGGTTAGCACTGCTGCCTCACAGTGCCAGAAACCCAGGTTCAATTCCCGCCTGTCTGTGTGGAGTTTGCACATTCTCCCCATGTCTGTGTGGGTTTCCTCTGGGTCCTCCGGTTTCCTCCCACATGAATTGGCCATGCTAAATTGCCCGGAGTGTTAGGTGCATTAGTCAGGGGAGAATATAGGGGAATGGGTCTGGGTGGGTTGATCTTCAGAGAGTTGGTGTGGACTTGTTGGGCCGAAGGGCCTGCTTCCACACTGTAGGGAATCTCATCATTTCCAAGTCCTTGACATCCTTCTCAAAATGTCAGGTCCAGATATGGAATGATGATGATGATGCCATACCTCTGAATCATACAATCCCTACCGTGTGGGAGCAGGCCATTTGGCCCATCGCATCCACACCAACCCTCCAAGCAGCAATCCACCTAGACCCAGCTTCTCTACCTATCCCTGTGACCCTGCATTTCCCATGGCCAATTCATCTAAACCCCACATCTTTTGACTGTGGGGAGACACTGGAGCATAGAACGTAGAACATAGAACATTACAGCGCAGTAAAGGACCTTCGGCCCTCGATATTGCGCCGCCCTGTCATACTAATCTGAAGTCCATCTAACCTACACTATTCCATGTACATCCATATGCCTGTCCAATGACGACTTAAATGCACTTAAACTTGGCGAATCTACTACCATTGCAGGCAAAGCATTCCATACCCTTACTACTCTCTGCGTGAAGAAACTACCTCTGACATCTGTCTTATACCTATCCCCCCTCACTTTAAAGTTGTGTCCCCTTGTGTTTGCCCTCCCCATACTTGGAAAAAGGCTCTCCCTGTCCACCCTATCTAACCCTCTGATTAGCTTGTATGTCTCTATTAAGTCACCTCTCAATCTTCTTCTCTCTAACAAGAACAGCCTCAAGTCCTTTAGTCTTTCCTCATAAGACATTCCTTCTATACCAGGCAACATCCTAGTAAATCTCCTCTGCACCCTTTCCAAAGCTTCCATATCCTTCTTATAATGCGGTGACCAGAACTGTACACAATACTTCAAGTGTGGCCGTACCAGAGCTTTGTACAGCTGCAGCATAACCTCCTGGTTCCGGAACTCAATCCCTCTATTAATAAAGGCCTTCTTAACAACCCTGTCAATCTGGGTGGCAACTTTCAGGGAGCACCTGGAGGAAACCCACGCAGACACTGGGAGAATGTGCAAACTCCACACAGTCGCCCAATGCTGGAATTGAGCCTGGGTCCCTGAAATGATAAGGCAGCAGTGTTAACCACTGAGCCATGGTGCCACCCCCTCCCCCCGATAGTAATTTGTTTGGATGTGGGGCAAAGGTAGGGCAGTTGGTTAAATTCTAATGTTTGCCGTAATGCTGAGAAACCAACTTCATTTTGACCAAAAATACTGAAAGTGCCGAGCACAAAAAGGTATTGTTGATGCAATACTGATTGTGAAAGAACCGACGCAGGATCTGATCGCTGTGGGACATTGTGTCGTTTACAGACTATAAGTTAATGCTGTTTCCTTCTGTCAGCCCTTCACTGTTTCCACACTGACTCATTCAAACTGGGGTGAGATTGCCTCATTATGCTGCACGCAAACTCTCCAGATGACTCGGTTATATAACTGGAGGCTGGATTAGCCAACACTTCCACAGTTCTTTGTGTATCACTTGGTGTGATAAAGTCAAATAGAAAACGTGTTACTGCCAGAACTAATGCTCATCTATCAGACAACGTCATCCTCTTTCACTTTTCACACCGTCTAGAGCAGCTGAAATCAGGTTGGGAGGGTGCATGCCTTTTCTGGGAAAACTGCACTGTCAGATCTACAGTGAAACTTACATCAGTAATTAACAACAGAGAGGGAGCTGAGCAGTTCATGCTAATCTTGTACCTCTGAGACATTCTCAGGAGAAGGTTGCACTGTTCTTCACCATCTCTTCCTCAGTTGCTTATATGATCTAATGTGAAATCAAATTTCTTACCTTTTGATCAGGCTATGTGACAATTTATTCAAGCTGTTCCTTAATATAGATGAGCAAAAGGAAACCATTCAGTCCCTCGAGCCTATCCCACCATTCAGTTCGATCATAGCTGATCTGTATCTTAACAGGCCTTTGATTTCTATTTCTTGCTAAATTTATTGAACAAAAATATCAGGTGATAGAAATCAGAGTTAACATTTGGGTTCTGAAGACAGGTCACTGGACCTGAAACGTTAAATCTGATTTCTCTCCACAGATATTGCCAGACCTGCTGAGCTTTTCCAGCAATTTCTGTTTTGGTTTCAGAAATCCAGCATCTGCAGTTCTTCTGGGTTTTTTAAAAACTCAGTCAGTTACTTGAAAAGTCCAATTGTTGCCAATAATGACAGTTCTTTGGGGAAGTCAGTCCCAGTTTAATTCTGGAGGAAGAAATCCTACCTGACCCCACCCTGCCTGACTTAACTTGAAATTTAAATTACCACCTCTCATTCTGTACTTGCCCCCATCTCCCCCCCACCCCATCACCAAGTTAAATTGACGCTTTGCACCATAAAAACACTCTAATTATTTTAATCTGCTCAAAGGGATAGAGCTTTAGCATGATCTTGTACAGGCCAGTCGATTGTTCCCATGCTGACTTTGTGTTATCCCATTATTTCTATTCTACTTGCTCTGTTTTTCTTTTCAAGTACTTATCAAATTTTCTTTTGAAAAGTTACAATTGAGCTTTAATTCTCTTCATAACTCTGACAGCTATGACATGTCCTTACAACATGATCGGCTCCGAGACGAACAATCCCAGCCTCTCCACAGAACTCTGGTCACTCATTAGTCTGATGTTTTCACGTTTGATTGAATCATTCTGTTCTTTCTCAGAAGGAATTCGACAGTGGGTCTGTCTGATATTTCTTCCATTATCTTTATGATCAGATAAGGTGAAGATTGCAGCTGAAACATTAACATGCTCTTGTGGCACGTGGCATTGTCCTTACCTCGAGATTAGGAGACTGTGTTCAAGTCCCACCTGCCCCAGAGATGTGCATTAACATCTCAAAGCAGGTTGATCAGGAAAATATCTACACTTAAATATTGTAGAAGAGAAGGGGTAAGTCATTCAGCCCTTCAAGCCTGCTCCACCATTTAGTATGATCATGGCTGACATTTAACTCAGCCCCCTGTTTCTCCTTTCCACGCATTCGCCTTGAGTTTTTTAGCCCTTCGAACCATATCTAACTCCTCCTTGAAAGGTTTTGGTCCCAACCGCTTCCTGTGACAGAGAGTCCCACTCACTCCCCACTCTCTGGGTGAAGACATTTCTCCTCATCTTAGTCCTAAACGGCCTTCCCTGTATCCTTAGAATGTGACTCCCTGGTTTAGGATTCCACAATCATCGGGGTCATCCATTTGGATAGAAATGGGTACTGCAGATGCTGGAGATTAGAGTCAAGATTAGAGTGGTGCTGGAAAACCACAGCAGGTCAGGCAGTATCCGAGGAGCAGGAAAATTGACGTTTCGGGCAAAAGCTCTTCATCTGGAACATCCATTTACACTGACGAGTCCTAGCAGAACGTTAATAGGTTTCTGAGATTCTCCCCTCATTCTTCTATACTCCCATGAATATAATCCTCACCGATGCAGTCTGACTTCAGTCCTGCCATCCCAGGAATTAATTCCGGTGAAACATCATTGCACTCACTCCATAGCCAGATTCTCCTTCCTCAGATAAGGAAGTGAGTGCACAAAGGAATGGCACCAAGAAGGAGAGTGGGCCATAAGTTCTGCTGACAGACCTGCCAGCTGCAATTCCCTGTACAGTCTGGGCACAATGCCAAGTGTAGCACCATCTGTGTGGGTAGCCCCAGCATCTTTCCAACTCTGCCTCTGCTCTTTAATTGGCTTTTGTCGTTTATTTTCTCCTCCCTCAACAATTCCCAGCAATACACCTCTTCTGGTGTTTTCACTGAAATTTAAAACAAAGCAGTTTCTGCTGTGTGAGAAAGGAACTTGAGCAAAATTCAATTCAGTGCATTTTGAAGGATTTTATTTTCCTTTCCAGCACACAACCAATTAACAACAGTTTAGGTGTTCATCCTTTCTCACATCTGACAATTTTGTCTAAATCTAGAACAAACGTGTATCCTGACTGTCACTACTCTGTAACTGGCTGTTAAATATTCAAAGCAAAATTTAATCCATTAGTCACAACTTTTTTTTTCCCACATAGTAAGGCTAAAACGAACAAACAAAACTGCCCCCAGATTTTACGCTCCAGTATAATTGCATTTTTTTCACACTGAGGCAATACATTCCCTAAATCCCTCTCCAAATTACTGGAAGCTTGTGTATAACTAACAAAAATTTCTACTTGTCAAATTATCCAGCTTTAGGGAGCAATGGGTGTCTAATTAATTAGTTATTTCTCTCTGTTCTTATGTTGCTTATGACACCAGCATTGGATATTGAACTGAAGATAAAAACTGTGTAAATCTAAAATATCAACCATAGGTGTGCTGAATGGTGGAGCTGACTTGAGGGGCTGAATGGCCTACTCCTGCAAATTACTGCAAGGGGCCAGTTCAAATCTATCCACACATTGAGGCTCTTGAGGGAAGGGATTGCAGCTTGTAATCACTTACAGAAATGTCTGCGCCACTGCTTCACGTACAATAGAAGCAAAATCGAACATGGTTTCGAACACAGGAGCTCCTGGGCTGGGAGAATGGCATCAGCTCAGAAGAAATCCTTGACCAAAAATATTATGGTCCTCTAACTGGAATGATAAACTAAAACATTCCAACCAAAGGATGCTCCCATGACTGAAGATAACAGTGAACATTATTCATATTAAAATTATAAATGTGCTGATTTCACCATTACCACCCTGCACTATCAGACTAACTTTGCTGCTGCACTTGAGAGTAAGATAATTACTTTAGAACGTAGAACTTAGAACAGTTCAGCACAGCACAGGCCCTTCGGCCCATGATGTTGTGCCAAGCATTTATCTTAATGTAAGATCAATCTAACCTACACACCCCTCAAATTACTGCCGTCCGTGTGCTTGTTCAGCAGTCACTTAAATGTCCCTAATGTCTCTGATTCTACTCCCACCACTGGCAGAGCATTCCACACACCCACCACTCCCTGCATAAAGGACCAATCTCTGACATCTTCCCTAAACCTTCCTCCAATCATCTTAAACTTATGACAGCCATTTCTGCCCCGGGGAAAAGTCTCTGGCTATCTACTCTATCTATGCCTCTGATTACCTTGTACCTGTCTATCAAGTCACCTCTCTTCCTCCTTCTCTCCAGTGTGAAAAGCCCTAGTTCACTCAACCTCTCTTTGTAAGACAAACTCTCCAATCCAGCCAGCATCCTGGTAAATCACCTCTGCACCCTCTCTAAAGCATCTATATCCTTCCTTTAATAAGGCAACCAGAGCTGGACACAATATTCCCACTGTGGTCTAACCAGGGGTCTACAGAGCTGCAGCAAAACCTCGCAGCTCTTTGAGGAATCTATGGACATGGACTGCCAAGAATTCTGTATTTAACCCTCATTGTATTCAGCATTCAAATTTGACCTTCCAAAATGAATCACTTTGCATTTATTCAGGTTGAACTCCATCTGTCACTTCTCAGCCCAGCTCTGCGTCCTGTCAGTGTCTTGTTGTATCCTGCAACAGCCCTCGACACTGTCTACAACACCACTGACCTTTGTGTCATCTGCAAACCTCCTAACTCACCCTCCCACTTCCTCATCCAAGTCATTTATAAAACCTACAAAGAGCAGAGGCCCAAGACAGATCCCTGCGGTACACCACTGGTAACTGACCTCCAGGTGGAATACTTTCCTCCCACTACCACTCACTGTCTTCTTTCAAGTTAACCATTTCTGTATCCAGACAGCCAGATTTCCCTGTATCCTATACCTCATAACTTTCTGAATGAGCCTATCATGGGAAATCTTATCAAATGTCTTACTGAAATCCATACACACCACATCCACTGCTTCGTCAACTTGTCTTGTCACATTCTCAAAGAAATCAATAAGGCTTGTGAGGTATGACCTGCCCCACACAAAGCCATGGTTTAGATTAGAGTGGTGCTGGAAAAGCACAGCAGGTCAGGCAGCAGCCGAGGAGCAGGACAGTCGACGTTTCGGGAAAAAGCCCTTCATCAGGAATGCATGCTGACTATCTTTAAACAAACTGTTTTTCCAAATCCTATCTCTCAGAATCCTTTCCAGTACCTTGCTTACCACAGATATAAGACTGACTGGTCTGTAATTCCCAGGAATTTCCCTATTCCCTTTCTTGAACAGAGGAACAATATTCGCCTCTATCCAAACATCTGGTAATACTCCCGTGGAGAGTGAGGATGCAAAGAACATCGCCACAGGCACAGCAATCCCGTTCCTCACTTCCTGCAGTAACCTTGGATATATCTGCTCCAGAAAGAAAGTGAGGACTGCGGGAGATGCTGGAGTATCACAGTCAAGACTGTGGTGCTGGAAAAAACACAGCAGGTCAGGCAGCATCCGGGGAGCAGGAGAGTTGATGTTTCAGGCATAAGCTCTTCATCAGGATTCCAAAACATTGATTCTCCCGCTCTTCGGATGCTGCCTGACATGCTGTGCTTTTCCAGCACCACACTCTTGACTCTATATCTGGTCCACATACCTGGTCCAGTCTCTATGCCTGGGGACATATCTATCTTGAGGCTTCCCAGAATTTCCAGCACATCCACTTTCTTAATATCAATTTGTTCAAGCCTATTATCCTGGTCCATGATGTCCTCATTATCAACAAGGTCCCTCTCTCTAGTGAATACTGAAGCAAAAACCTCATTTAGGGCCTCCCCTACCTCTTCAGACTCCAGGCACAAGTTTCTTCCACTATCCCTGATCAGCCCTACCCTCTCTCTGATCATTCGCTTGTTCCTCACATTAGTGTAGAACGCCTTTGGGTTTTCCCTAATTCTTCCCACCAAGGCCTTTTTGTGCCCCTTCTAGGTCGCCTCAGTCCATTTTTGAGTTCTTTCTTTCCAACCCTGTAATCCTCCAAATCTGTGCCAGATCCTTGCTTACTCAAACTTAAGTTACCTTCCTTCTTCTTCTTAGAATCATAGAGTCATAGAGATGTACAGCACGGAAACAGACCCTTTGGTCCAACCCGTCCATGCCGAACAGATATCCCAAACCAACCTAGTCCCACCTACCAGCACCTGGCCCATATCCCTCCAAACCCTTCCTATTCATATACCCATCCAAATGCCTCTTAAATGTTGCAATTGTACCAGCCTCCACCACTTCCTTTGGCAGCTCATTCCATACACATACCACTGTCTGCGTGAAAGAGTTGCCCCTTAGATCTCTTTTACATCTTTCCCCTCTCACCCTAAACCTATGCCCTCTAGTTCTGGACTCTCCCACACCAGGGAAAAGACTTTGTCTATTTATCCTATCCATGCCCCTCATGATTTTATAAACCTCTATAAGGTTACCCTTCAGCCTCTGATGCTCCAGGGAAAACAGCCCCAATCTATTCAACCTCTCCCTATATCTCACATCCTCCATACCTGGCAACATCCTTGTAGGTCTTTTCTGAACCCTTTCAAGTTTCACAACATCCTTCCAATAGGAAGGAGACCAGAATTGAATGCAATATTCCAACAGTGGCCTAACCAATGTCCTGTACAGCCGCAACATGACCTCCCAAATCCTGTATTCAATACTTTGACCGATAAAGGAAAGCATACCAAACATCTTCTTCACTATCTTATCTACCTGTGACTCCACTTTCAAGGAGCTATGAACCTGCACGCCAAGGTCTCTTTGTTCAGCAACACTCCCCAGGACCTTACCATTAAGTGTATAAGTCCTTGCTAATATTTGCTTTCCCAAAATGCAGCACCTTGCATTTATATAAATTAAACTCCATCTGCCACTTCTCAGCCCATATGTCCATCTGATTAAGATCCCATTGTAATCTGAGGTAACCCTCTTCGCTGTCCACTGTGCCTCCAATTTTGGTGTCATCTGCAAACTTACTAACTGTAACTCTTATGCTCACATCTAAATCATTTATATAAATGTCGGAAAGTAGATGGCCCAGCACCGATCCTTGTGGCACTCCACTGGTCACAGGCCTCCAGCCTGAAAAACAACCCTCCACTACCACCCTCTGTCTTCTACCTTTGAGCCACTTCCAAATCCAAATAGCTAGTTCTCCCTATATTCCATGAAATCTAACCTTGCAAATCAGTCTCCCATGGGGAACCTTGTTGAACGCATTACTGAAGTCCATATAGATCACATCTACCACTCTGTCCTCATCAATCTTCTTTGTTACTTCTTCAACAAACTCAATCAAGGTCGTGAGACATGATTTCCCACGCACAAAGCTATGTTGACAATCCCTAATCAGTCCTTGCCTTTCCAAATACATGTACATCCTGTCCCTCAGGATTCCCTCCAACAACTTGCCCACCACCGACGTCAGGCTCTCTGGTCTATAGTTCCTTGGCTTGTCCTTAACACTCTTCTTAAACAGTGGCAGCATGTTTGCCAACCTCCACTCTTCCAGCACCTCACCTGTGACTGGACACAAATGACACAGATATCCCAGCAAGAGGCCCAGCAATCACATCTCTAGCTTCCCACAGAGTTCTAGGATACAACTGATCAGGTCCTGGGGATTTATTCCCTTCTATGTGTTTTAAGACATTCAGCAGTTCCTCCTCTGTAATTTGGACATTTTTCAAGATGTCACCATCTATTTCCCTACAGTCTATATCTTCCATGTCCTTCTCTACAGTAAACACTGATGCAAAATACTCATTTAGTATCTCCCCCATGTTCTGCGGCTCCACACAAAGGCCACCTTGCTGATCTTTCAGGGGCCCTATTCTCTCTCTGTAGTTACCCTTTTGTCCTTAATGTATTTGTAAAAACCATTTGGGTTCTTCTTAACTCTATTTGCTAAAGCTATCTCATGTCCCCTTTTTGCCCTCCTGATCTCCCTCTTCAGTATACTCCTACTGCCTTTATACTCTTCTAAGGATTCCTTCGATCTATCCTGTGTATACCTGACATATACTTCCTGCTTAATGAAAACCCTCAATTTCTTTGGTCATCCAGCATTCCCTGTACCTACCAGCCTTCCCTTTCACCCTGACAGGAATATACTGTCTCTGGACTCTCGTTATCTCATTTCTGAAGGCTTCCCATTTTCCAGTTGTCCCTTTACCTGCGAACATCTGCCCCCAATCAGCTTTTTAAAGTTCTTGCCTAATATCATCAAAATTGGCCTTTCTCCAATTTAGAACTTCAACTTTTAGATCTGGTCTATCTTTTTCCATCACGATTTTAAAACTAATACAATTATGGTCGTTGGCCCCAAAGTGCTCCCCCACTGACACTTCATCACCTGCCTTGCCTTATTTCCCAAGAGTAGGTCAAGTTTTGCACCTTCTCTAGTAGGTACACCTGCATATTGAATCAAAAAATTTACTTGTACACACTTAACAAATTCCTCTCCATCTAAACCTTTAACACTATGGCAGTCCCAGTCTATGTTTGGAAAGTTAAAATCCTCTACCATAACAACCCTATTATTCTTACAGATAACTGAGGTCTCCTTACAAATTTTTTTCTCAATTTCCCTCTGACTATTAGGGGGTCTGTAATACAATCCTGATCAGGTGATCATCCCTTTCTTATTTCTCAGTTCCGCCCAAATAAGGTCCCTGGATGTACTTCAGGGAATATCCTCCCTAAGTACAGCTGTAATGCTATCCCTTATCAAAAACACCACTCCCCCTCCTCTCTTGCCTCCCTTTCTATCCTTCCTGTGGCATTTGTATCCTGGAACATTAAGCTGCCAGTCCTGTCCATCCCTGAGCCACGTTTCTGTAATTGCTATGATATCCCAGTCCCATGTTCCTAACCATGCCCTGAGTTCATCTGCCTCCCCTGCAGATATAATAGCAGTATAATGTCCCCTCCCCCAATTAAATACCTTCCCGTAGTGTCTGCTCCTATCGCTCTCCATAGCTATGGTAAAGGTCAGGCAGTTGTAGTCACTGTCACTGAAATGCTCTCCCACCAAGAGATCTGACACCTGCCCTGGCTCATTGTCTAGCACCAAATCCAATATGGCCTCCCCTCTAGTCAGCCTATCTATATATTTAGTCAGGAATCCTTCCTGGATACACCTGACAAAAGCAGCTCCATCCAGACCATCAGCAGTAAGGAGGTTCCAATCATTATTGGGGAGGTTAAAGTCACCCATAGCAACAACTCTGTTAGATCTGCACCTTTCCAAGATATGCTGTCCATTTGATAAGGTTTCCCATGGTAGGCTCATTCATAAAGTCAGCAAGTATGGGATACAGGGATATTTGGTGATCTGGATTCAGAATTGGCTGGCTGACAGAAGGCAGAGAGTGGTTGTAGATGGAAAATATTCTGCCTGGAGGACAGTGTTGAGTGGGGTCCCGCAGGGCTCTGTTCTTGGACCTCTGCTCTTTGTAGTTTTTATAAATGACTTGAATGAGGAGGTTGAGGGGTGGGTTAGTAAATTTGCAGATGACACAAAGGTTGGAGGTGTCATCGATAGTATCGAGGGCTATTGCAGGCTGTAGCGCGACATCGACAGGATGCAGAGCTGGGCTGAGAAATGGCAGATGGAGTTCAACCTGGATAAATGCGAAGTGATGCATTTTGGAAGGTCGAACTCGAATGCTGAACATAGGATTAAAGTCAGGAGACTTGGCAGTGTGGAGGAACAGAGGGATCTTTGTGCTCAAAGTTGCCACCCAAGTGGATAGGGTTGTTAAGAAAGCATATGGTGTTTTGGCTTTCATTAATAGGGGATCGAGTTTAAGAGCTGCGAGGTTTTGCTGCAGCTCTACAAGTGAGACCACACTTGGAATATTGTGTCCAGTTCTGGTCGCCCTACTATAGGAAAAATACAGAGGCTTTGGAGACGATGCACAGAAGGTTTACCAGGATGCTGCCTAGACAGGAGGGTTAGCCTTACGAAGAGAGGTTGACTAAGCTCAGACTTTTCTCTCTGGAGAGAAGGAGGAAGAGAGGAGACCTGATCGAGATATACAAGGTAATGAGGGGCATGGATAGAGTCAATAGCCAGAGACTTTTCCCTCGGGCAGGATTGACTGGGATGAGGGGGTCAGAGTTTTAAGATATTAGGAGGAAGGTGTAAAGGAGACATCAGAGGAAGGTTGTTTATGCAGAGAGTTGTGAATGCATGGAATGCGTTGCCAGCGGTGGTGGTGGAAGCAGAGTCATTGGGGACATTTAAGTGACTGCTGGACATGCACATGGATAGCAGTGAGTTGAGGGGATCGTAGGTTAGGTAATTTTGTTTTAGATTAGGAATAATCCTCGGCACAACATCGTGGGCTGAAGGGCTTTTTCTGTGCTGTACTTTTCTGTGTTCCATGTTCTAATCTGTTCTTCCATCTCTCTGCTGCTATTGGGGGGTCTATAGAAAACACCCAATAAGGTGACTGCTCCTTTCCTGTTACTGACTTCC
Source organism: Chiloscyllium plagiosum (assembly GCF_004010195.1). Lineage (NCBI taxonomy): Eukaryota > Metazoa > Chordata > Chondrichthyes > Orectolobiformes > Hemiscylliidae > Chiloscyllium > Chiloscyllium plagiosum. Next base: position 65,898,554 of record NC_057728.1, on the reverse strand, counting down.
GCCCATACTGACTCAGTAGACAAACCCTCCTCAACTGCCTCCTTTTCTGCAGCTGTGATGCACTCTCTAATTAACAATGCTCCTCCCCCTCCTCCTTTACCTCCTTCCTATTCTTTTTAAAAGATCTAAACCCTGGAACATACAACAACCATTCCTGCCCCTGTGAAACCCATGTCTCTGTTATGGCCACAACATCATAGTTCCAAGTACTGATCCATGCTCTAAGTTTGTCACTCTTATTCCTGACCCTCCTTGCATTGAAACAGATACACTTTAATCCATCCCTTTGCCCTATCAACTGTGTGTCCTTCCTGACAGACTCTCTGCATTCTATTTCTGCCCATTCAACAACTACCCTCTCCTTTGATCAGTGGCTGTGGTTCCCATCCCCCTGCCAAACTAGTTTGAACCCTCCCAAAGTACTCTAGCAAATCTCCCATCCAGGAATTGGTGCCCCTCTAGTTTAAGTGCAACCCATCCTTCATGTACAGAAGGTACATACCCAGAAGGTATCCCAATGATCCACGTACCTGAAGCCCTCCCTCCTGCACCAGCCCTGTAGCCACATGTTTAGCTGCACTCGCTCCCCGTTCCTTGCCTCATTAGCACATGTAGTAATCCTGAGATTACTACTCTGCTCTTCTTGCTTTTTAGCTTCCAACCTAACTCCCTGAAATCACTTTTTAGATCCTCATCCCTTTTCCTGGCTATATCATTGGTGCCAATATGTACCACGATTTCTGGCTTCTCACCCTCCCCCTTCAGAATCTTGTAGACTCGATCGGGACATCCCGGACCCTGGCAACTGGGAGGCAACATACCTTCCAGGAGTCCCATTTACAACCACAGAATCGCCTGTCCATTCCTCTAACTATTGAGCCTCCTTCCACTAGCGCTTTTCTATTCTCCCCCCTTCCCTTCTGAGCCACAGTGTCAGGCTCAGTGCCAGAGACCTGGCCACTATGGCTTTCCCCTGGTAGGTCGTCCCGCTCAACAGTTTCCAAAATGTTATACTTATTATAGAGGGGAACAGCCACAAGGGATCACTGCACTGTCTGCCAGTTCCCTTTCCATCCCCTAGCTGCAACCCATCTACCTTATTCCTGTACCTGAGGTGTGACTACCTCCCTGTAACTCCTCTCAATAATCCTTCCCTCTCCCGAATGATCCAAAGTTCATCCAGCTCCAGCTCCAGTTCCTTAACGCAGTTTTAGAGGAGCTGGAGTTGAGTGCACTTCCCGCAGATGTAGTCAGCAGGGACACTAGTGGTGACCCTTGCCCCCCACACCCTACAGGAGGAGCATACCTTAACATCCATTCTCACTGTTCTAAATTCCCAAAGAGATGATTGAAAAAATGAGTAACCTTACCGAATCGGCACACAAAAACTTTTTTTTTTGATTAGAGGTGGAAACTGGGTGGGAGACATGACCTAAGAGGGTTTCAGGTAAAGCAACTGTACAAAGATATTACCTAACTTACTCAGAAGTCTTGTGTCCACTGCTGCTCAGCATGTTCTCCGCCTATTCACGAGATGAGTTATTAAAAGGATTAATTTAGCTTCCCAGCAATCCCCTGGTCCTCACTCTCATTACTCCTGCCACTGCTGCAAAACTTTTCCACTCACATGAGATTTATCCGCAAGTTCATAAGATAGTGAGAATTAATAACAGTAAATTCAGATCACCCCACTATTGCCAATATCTGATACTTTATAAATGCATTTATTGCTCACTTCCAACAACACATTGAGTCATAGAGTCATACATCACAGACATAGACTCTTCGGTCCAACCAGTCCATACTGACCATAATCTCAAACTAAACTAGTCCCACCTGCCTGCTCCTGGCCCATATCCCTCCAAACTTTTCCTATTCATGTACTTATCTAAATGTCTTTTAAACATTGTAATTGTGTCCACGTTCACTACTTCCTCAGGAAGTTCATTCCACACGTGAACCACCCTTGTGTAAGAATTTGTCCCTCGTATCATTTTTAAATCTCTCTCTCTCACCCTAAAAATGTGCCCCTTCATCTTGAAATCCCCACTCTAGGAAAAGGCAACTACCATTAACTCTATCTAGATCCCTCATGATTTTATAAACTTCTATAAGGTCACCTCTCAACCTCATACACTCCAGTGAAAAAAGTCCCAGTCTGTCTTTATAACTTTCTTTATAACACATATTGATACTGATAACAGCAAGTGGAAACATTGGCTGTTCTCTCTGTACATCCCAACGCTATTTTGTTAATTGTCATTCAAACGACAGAAAAAAAACTGAGGTGCCCTCATTCCACATTTAAAATATAATTTCCTTGGGTACAAATCAAGTCAGTTTTTTGGAACATAAATATGTGCTTTGATAGATACCAGATCACTTTAGAGAAATATTAGGAATCATAAACGACTCTGTGGACAACTAGGCAAACGTGAAGACTGCAGATACTGGAAACCAGAGTTTAGATTAGAGTGGTGCTGGAAAAGCACAGCAGGTCAGGCAGCATCTGAGGAGCAGGAAAATCGATGTTTCGGGCAAAAGCCCTTCATCAGGAATGGATCTGCCTGATCTGCTGTGCTTTTCCAGCACCACCCTAATCTAGACTTTGTGGACAACTCCCTTGCTGCAAGGTTTGTAAAGGTTTGTAGCTCAGGTTGAGGTTTAGAGTGTAGGTTTGCTCGCTGAGCTGTATTTTTGATATCCAGACGTTTCATTACCTGGCTAGGTAACATCATCAGTGGCGACCTCCAAGTGAAGCGAAGCTGTTGTCTCCTGCTTTCTATTTATATGTTTGTCCTGAATGGGGTTCCTGGGGTTTGTGGTGATGTCATTTCCTGTTCATTATCTGAGGGGTTGATAGATGGTATCTAGACCAAACAGCCAGAAACCCTAACCACCTTACAATACATCAAAGGAGTTTCTGAAATGACAGCCAGACTACTAAGACCCTACAACTCCTTTGCCATTGAATAGAAAATACAAAAACAGAAATTGCTGGAAAACCCAACAGGTCTAGCAGCATCTGTGGAGAAAAATTAGAATTAATGTTTCAGGTCCAGGGAGCCTTCCTCAGAACACAGCTAAAGGTTGTTGGTTTAATTTATAGGCTAAAGGTTTAAATACATAATTCAGGCTCACTCTCCCGTGCAAGCAGATTGCTGCAGAGTTGACAGTGTCAGCTCTTGGTTGAGATTTTCTACTGTCACCCTGTTGGCACACTCAGGTAGATGACAAAGAGCAGGGTCAGTGTTCTCGATGGATTCTGAGCCAATATTTATCTTTCAACCAGAATCACTCGAGCAGGTTATTTAGTCATTACCACATTGTTGAGTGTGTGGGAGTTTTGCTATAAGCAAATCAGTTGCAGCATATTAAAACTTTGTAAATTGCACTTACACTTCAACAAAACATTTTCTTGGCTGTGAAGCACTTTGGGACATCCTGAGATTGTGAAAGGTGCTACATAAATGCAAGCTGTTCCTTATCTGCTTAATTGAGACTGTTTGTCAGAAAGCAGACTTCAGAATCCAACCTCAGGTCAAAGCAATTGGATTGAAAAAAAATAACTTTCTGCAGGAGTGAATTTTCCATTTGAATATAGACTTATCCCCACCATTCTTGTTGCTTCATTGAAGTTTCTTTAACGGATGTGAAGATGAAGGTGATCCACAACACAATAGTGGCCACCAGTTGGAGCTTCACAGGGGCTTTTCTAAAATGTTAATGATTCATCACCTAGTCTTTGTTCACTGGCAGTCACATCTTTATCCCAACTGGTATTTATGTAATGTTAAAGCAGCTGGAACTGCATGTGTTGCTGTCTGTCTCTTATTCTATTGTACAATAAATTATAGCTGTGTCGTTCTTGACTGTGTGTTCTGTGCTCAATCACAGAACTAATGAGTCATCGCTTTATTCAGTTAAATACCCGGCTGGCAAAGGTGATCGAAATTGTCAGCTTTTTCAGTAAGATTCAGCAAAAAAAAATTTTGAATTCGAGAGCATCTTCCGAAGTAAGTTACTGTTGTAATATAAGAAACACAGCAGGCAATTCACACTCAGTAACCTTCTGTAAACAACAGATATCTCTAAAGCTGTAGACACCATTCCAGTTTAACGTCTCATCCAAAACACTCGGTCTCTGACAGTCCAGCACTCTCTCAGTGCCAACATTGCAAGGGTAACAGTGCCAATTTTGTCCTCTTACCCCTTGCACGGAGTTGAATGCCAACCTGCTCACTGAGCCCACAAATGACACTTGAACAACAACAAGTTGACTTCTGAAGGTAAGCTTTTAGACAATGTCTTTCAATTCCTCAGGATGTCTCAAAGTCTTTCACTGTTACTATTTCGCTCTTCAAACGGAGTTCCTGGTATAACTGCTGCAGATCAATCCACCAACCTAAGCTGTGAGGTCCCCACAAACACCACATTAAATAAGTGATCACCTAGTGATGTTTGATGGTATTGGCTGGGTTGAGGTGGAGTGGTGTGCTGGGAGGTGGTCGGGTGTGAAGGTTGGCCAGGATAACATTATTATCAAATACTTGGCTGAGAAGTTTTTACACCAATCTGACCAAATGACCTGAAACTCGATCAAATAATGTTCAATCTCTCCGGCCTGTGGTGAAAAGTCTTAATTTGACAAGGACGCATTCAGGAATGCGGTCCACATTGTGTACTTTCTATTGTAGGAGATGGCAATGTCATGATAAAGTCACTGGAGCAGAAATTCAAAGGCTATGTCTTGGGGAGACCCGTGTTCAAATCATACCTCAGCAGCTGGTGGAATTTGAATTCAGTGAATAAAACTTAAATGAAAAGCTGGTTGATTATTACTGATTTTTGTAAATCCCATCTGCCCCTTGTAGGAAAGGAAATCTGCCTTCCTTACCCAGTCTGGGTAACACCAGTGACTCCAGACCCACAGTGATGTGGTGACTCCATACTGCCCCTGAGCAATTAGGGATGGATAATAAATGCTGGTCCAGTCAGTGACACCCAAGTCCCACAGAAGTGAAATGACATTGAATAAATGCCTGAGAGATTTACATTGGCTCACTGATGATGATATACACGGAGAAAACAAAGGTAAAAGTTTTTGCTGCTAACCATGACACCTCATTTTGCAACCACCTTTCAAAAATAGATCAATATACGGTAGAAAGTCCAGGAGCTGCTTCATTTGAACACAATTTGTTCATTGCACAAGACAGGTAAATATTTCTTCTTTATTCCTTCATGGGATGTGATTGGATCAGTATTTATTGCCCACCGTTAGTTGCCCCTTGAGAAGGTGAGGGTGAGCTACCTTTTTGAACTGCTGCAGTCCATGTAGACCCACAACACCCTTAGGGAGGGAATCCCAGGAATTTGGCCCAATGACACTGAAGGAACGGAGATATATTTCCAAGTCAGGATGGTGAGGGGCTCGGAGGGAACTTGTAGGGGGTGGTGTTCCCATGTATCTGCTGCCCTTGTCCTTCTACATGGAATGGCTGTAGGTTTGGAAGGTGCTGTCTGAGGATCTTTGGTGAATTTCTTCAGTACATCTTGGAGATGGTACACACTGCTGCTACTGAGCGTCGGTGGTGGAGATCGCGGAGGTTCAAGATGCTAGATGGTTTCTCATGTCAGAGTATTCCAGTATTGTAATTGAAGGTGGGTGGCACGGGGGCATAGTGGTTAACACTGCTGCCTCAGAGCGCCAGAGACCCGGGTTCAATTCCCACCTCGGGCGACTGTCTGTGTGGAGTTTGCACATTCTCCCCGTGTCTGCGTGGGTTTCCTCTGGGTGCTCTGGTTTCCTCCCACAGTCCAAAAATGTGCAGGTCAGGTGAATTGGCCATACTAAATTCCCCGTAATGTTAGGTGAAGGCGTAAATGTAGGGGAATTGGTCTGGGTGGGTTGCGTTTCGGCGGGTCGGTGTGGACTTGTTGGGCCGAAGGGCCTGTTTCCACACTGTAAGTAATCTAATCAAAAAAAATTCTTTTGAATGTTCTAGTCAATCCTCCCTCAACTACCCTGTGACTAAACCAGATGAACTAAATATTGCTCTTACTGCTATCTCCAAGACTGTGCTGTGCTCAAGGTTACCAGCCAGGTTTACTTACACAACCATAATTACAGATCCAGAGGATGTCCGAGGGATTTAAAAGTTGTTATATAAATGCAGGTCCTTTTTTTAATGACATTGCCCTGCTCTTAGCAAGTTTACTCATCTGAGTAATTTGCACCATTTCACTTCCGATAAAATTTCCACCATCTATTCAAGTTGACCTGACTTGAATCAATACCAAATTTGACAATTCCACTTTCAACACCCTCATTAAGCTTTCAAATCAGAACTCAGACTGATGAGGCCCAAGTATTGATCTCTGTGCTACTCCACTGGTTATTCATCATCAGCTTGAATAATACCCACTTTCTCAAAGCTTGTAGCTAGTTTTTGATCCATTTCATTGTGTCTCCCTACTTCCATCACCTCTCACATTCATAGCTGGTCTCCTGTGTGGTCTCCGATTTGAACAATAACTATCTGTTATCCATTAGTTCAGTAATGAGACTGGGAAATTAATCATGACAAGAGCTATCCCTCTTTTGGCTTGTCCTGTTACATGGAATGGCCACAATTCTGGTAAACCACTCCTCCTGACCAATCATTATTGGCTATTTTACAGTCGTATCTCAGCACTCATACCCCTGGATGGTTTGCATTACTGACTGTGTTCCTTATTTCTCTGTTGCTGCCAAAATCAATCACCTTCAACTGATAACCTTAACTCCACACCCCTGCTTTTTCCTCATAAGCCTTGATTCCCTTACTGATTAAAAATCGCATGCTTGAAAATATGCAATGTCCCAGCCTTCACAGCCCCCTGTGGTAAAGAACTCCACAGATTCACTCTCCTCTGAGAGAAGAAATTCCTTCTCATATCTGTCTGAAATGGGTGACCCCTTACTCTGAGATGCTGCCCTCTGTTCCTAGACTGTCTCTCAAGAGGAGTCGAGAGTGCAGTGCTGGAAAAGCACAGCAGGCCAGGCAGCAGTCCCTCAAGGGGAAACAACCTTTCCACATCCAGCCTGTCAAGTCCCCTCAGAATCTTGTCTGTTTCATTAAGGTTGAATTGCATTGAGTACAGGTCCAACCTTATCAACCCCTCTTCATAAGGCATTCCCTCCAAAGTCGGGACCAGCCAAGTGAACCTTCTCTGGCCTGTCTCCAATGTCAGTATATCTTTCCTTAGGCAAGGGGCCCAAAACTGTTCACAATATTCCAGCTGTGGTCTGACCTGTTCCTTGTATAGTTTGAAAAAACCTTTCTGACTGTTATACTCCATTCCCATTGAAACAAAGGCAAACATTCCCTTCACCTTCCCTATTACCTGATGGACTTAGATGCTGACTTTTTGTGAAACATAGGTAAAGATTCCTCTGTGCTGTTTCTTTCTGCAGTCATTCTCCATTTAAAATAACATTCAGCTCCTCGAATCTTCCAGTTAAAGTGAGTTTCCACCACATTGTATTGAGGAACCCACCATACCTGTTGTATTTCCTACACTACAATAGTTTTCTTCTCGGTCAGAGGTTTCTCGAGATCAGGAGTTCAGAGGTGGTTCTGGAGGCCAATGTGGGACTTTCAGATGCTGTCATATTTCCATTGACCTCCTGGTAGTCTCCTGTATGAGGAAGTTCTGAATTAAGCAGTTTATTGGGGTCCGGGTGTCAGGGATGTAATTGCTGCAGGTTCATAGCTCTTTGAAAGTGGAGTCACAGATAGTCAGGATGGGCAAGAAGACATTTGGTATGCTTTCCTTTATTAGTCAGTGCATTGAGTACAGGAGTTGGGAGGTCATGTTGTGGTTGTGCAGGACATTGGTTAGGCCACTGTTGGAATATTGTGTGCAATTCTGGTCTCCTTGCTATAGGAAAGATGTTGTGAATCTTGAAAGGTTGTGGGCGGCACGGTGGCACAGTGGTTAGCACTGCTGCCTCACAGCGCCAGAGACCCAAATCTTGAAAGGTTTCAGAAAAGATTTACAAGGGTGTTTCCAGGGTTGGAGGATTTGAGCTACAGGGAGACACTGAACAGGTTGGGGCTGTTTTCCCTGGAGCATCAGAGGCTGAGGGGTGACTTCATAGAGATTTATAAAATCATGAGGAGCATGGGTAGGGTGTAAGCCAAGGTCTTTTCCCCAGAATGAGAATGTTCAAAACCAGAGGGCATAGGTTTAGGGTGAGAGGGGAAAGATTTAAAAGGGACTTAAGAGACAATTTGTTAATGCTGAGGGTGGTGCGTATGTGGAATGAGCTGCCAGAGGAAGTGCTGGAGGCTGGTATAATTGCAACATTTAAAAAGCTTTTGGATGGGTATATGAATAGGAAGGGTTTAGAGGGATATGGGCCAGGTACTGGCAAATGGGACTAGATTAATTTAGAATATATGGTCAGCATGGACGAGTTGGACCGAAGGGTCTGTTTCTATGCTGTGACTATGACTATGACTCTATGACATATGCTGCACTGCAGAATTGCTTTTCAGTGATTACAATGTATCCATGCTGGCTATGTTAGCTTGGGAGTGGACATTGCTTTTGAATAAATTTCCAGAACAGGATTTAAAGAATTACAACAATGATTACAAAAGTAAAATTCTCCAAGAATACTGGTAATTTCCCTTATTGGTGCTTCATCAGGGATCTTGAGTATTCTGTAATTAGATTAGATTCCCTACTGTGTGGAAACAGGCCCTTTGGCCCAACCAGTCCACACCGACCCTCTGAAGAGCAACCCACCCAGACCCATTTCCCTCTGACTAATGCACCTAACACTATGCACAATTTAGCATGGCCAATTCACCTAACCTGCACATCTTTGGAGTGTGGGAGGAAACTGGAGCACCCGGAGGAAACCCATGCAGACATGGGGAGAATGTGCAAACTCCACACAGACAGTCACCCGAGGCTGGAATCAAACCTGGGACCCTGGTGCGGTGAGGCAGCAGTGCTAACCACTGAGCCACCGTACCACCCCCGAACCACTGTGCCGCCCCAATTATATTTCACAATCTTCAGACTCGTTATAACAGCTCTGACTGTTTCCATTCAGTGTGCGTGCTCCCCTTCCTAGTCCTCAGTCTGAGGGTGACACTCCTATCCAACTCACAGTCACAAGCTCCCATCAAGTGGGCCAGACAGCTGCGTGTGGAGCTCGAGAAAGTTCAGATCTGAGATGTGGAGCTGGATTCTGAGTTGTAGAATGCTGCTCCATGTCAGGGAAGGGGAAAGTTACCTGCGTACTCTTTCCAGACAAGCAGATTCAGCATTGTTTCCTGTAGGATAGATCATTCCTGACAAACCTACTCAAATTCTTTGAGGAGATAACAAGCAGGATAGATGAAGGGGAACCAGTGGATATAATATATTTGAATTTTCAGAAATCAGATCCAGAAAATGGTCAGGTCTAAAACATTAGTCTACATAATATGATAACAGCTCATAGTGGAGGACTGGTGAATTAATAGGAGACAGAGGGTTGGGATAAGGAGGGCATTTTCAGGCTGTCAACTGTAACTAGTGGAGTGCCACAAGAATCAGTGATAAAGCCACAATTGTGTGTGTGTGTGTGTGTATATACACACACAATAATGGCCTAAAGGATGTCGAAAGCAAATGTACTATCGCCAAGTCTGTGCCTGACACAAAACCAGGTGAAATGGTAAGTGGTGTGCATGGCACACACAGAGTGTGCAGAGGAATTTAGGCAGGGTAAGTGAGTGGACAGAAATTTGGCTTTAGGAATTTAACTCTTGATTGCTCCTGAAATGGGCTAGACACCCTGTTTCAAGGCAATTAGGGGCATTCACCAAATGCTGGCACATCCTATGAAAGAATAAAAACAGAGGAAAAATAAATGTGGCTCTAATACATACCATCCATGCCATAACTGAATGACAGATCTGGCCAGAGGGGCTGAATGGCCTCTTCCTGCCCTTACATTTATATTTATTGAACCCTCCATAGCTCATTACTTTACAGATACCCAGCAACCTCAAATTGACCCAAATCTCACAAGCCTTTTATTGGAACAAATCCACAGTTGACACTTTGTTTGATATACTTCCCTTCATTATAATTTCTCCTTTTATCTCTGTATTTGATAACACCAATTGTTGATTCCTCCTTTCTCATTTTTCTTTAAGTTAATTAATGATGCTTTTACTTATTTCTCATAGTTTTCCAGTATTGCATACCCACATTTAATTTCATAAACTAACCCTAATTTGCATGCATGCTTTCTTTGTAGCCAGGTTAGTCTGATTTATAATGCAAATTGCAGTTAGTTGAGGTGATAATGTGAATGGAATAGTAACAAGCTCTTTAATTACAGTATCTAAGACCATGAATAGGGACCATTAATAAACCTGTGCAGATATATTAAACACTTGCCTTTAACCTAAGCAATCTAATCCTCCCAGGCCCTTTTACATATCAATACATCTCATTTATAACACATTACATTGAGTTTGAAATACTCCATTATATTCATCATATTTAAATTCATATTCTAATTATGGAGTTCATGTACATTACCTAGCATTATCTGGCAACCAAGTAAACTCCATTCTATGAAGGGACAGTGATGAGCAATGTTGGAGAATGATACTGACAGACCAAACATTGTGCAGACTTGTACAACATGTACAAATTAATCATTTCATTCTCTTAATAATTTACATTGTTACATTTCTTTTCACTGCAATCTCAAGAGAAAGTCAGTTCGGACAGATAGATTGTGATTGATATGATCAATTAGTATTGGCTCATTTCTTGCAAAGGTTAAGGCTTTTTACTGTGTTCTCCAACTCTTACTCTTTTACTCCCCTCACCCTTCAGCCCAAATGTTTTCAGTTGTGTACTTTGCAGGAAAGTAAAGTTAGAGAGTTCATGGTGCAGGATCTGCTGAGCAAATCCATCTCCTTAACCAATGAGATTTAAGAATTGAGACAAAAGCAGAGATAGGAAATCAGATCCACAAATCAAGAGTGAGAAGAAAGAAAGTTTGGTTAAATAAAGAGAAAAGAGAACAGGCAAATGAAAAAAAAATTTAAAAGTCAAAATCTTCAACTGATGTCCCCTCCCTGAAGGTTAAGACCTCCCATTTTAAATGTTCATGTCCTGGGTTAGTAAGGTTGGTTTGACTGTCACTCACAACCACCACGTTGCTAACAGGGCACTTTCCTCAGTTTCCCACAGTAAGTTTAATGGAAAATTAATGCACAAGTGCAGCATCAATGTGAGCACCACCAAACTGGCTAGGGACAGTTACATCAGACTTAGCATTTCCATAAAACTAACAATAGAGCAATGTGACTCCACCTGAAAATTGTAGTGATTTTGAATGAATAGGGATTTCTTCCTCATATTCTAATGATCTATGTTGCTCAGATACTGGAAGTAAGAGCAAGTGTAGGCCTTTCCGCTCTTTGCGACTGCCCTGCCATTTAATATGTTCAGGGCTGACATCCAACTCAGTCTCCTGTTTGCACTTTCTCCATATATCCTTAGATTCCTTTAGCCCTAGAAAATTCACACTCGATTGGTTTTTCTTAAATCTTTCACCATCTCTGGACAACCCAGTGTTGGACTGACAATGAAATGTATTCATTTTTATCATGGCAGTGACACAGCAGCTGAATTGTACACAGCAAGATCCCACAAAAGTGACGTGATATTGTGCAGATGTCTCTATTTTGGTGACGTCAATTTCAGACACGGTGGGTAACTACTCATCTTCAAAATAAGGCCAAACGATCTTTTAGATGTTGCTGGGAGGGCCATTGGCTGGAGAGTCCAAGACGGAGGATGGGAAAAACTTCTGGCGATAACAGACAGCTCCTTTTTTGAGGTATTTTAGGTGCTGGAGGTGATTTCCTCAAATTCCCGGAGCAGCAATTTCTGTTTTATATGCTGTTGCATTGTTTTGGAACATTGGAGAAAACAAAAGTCAAAACAACAGCAATTTTAAAAGGGAGAGGAACAGACAAAGGCACCAGATGGAATGTGCAGGAGAGAGAGAGAAAGAGAGAAAGAAAGCCACACTGCTAACTGACACAGCAGTGAATGTGCACAGTTACTGCCTTTGCTGTTTGAATTCATGTATCGCTGGACATTGGAGAGCATCTGGGAAAATTAACAAACAATAAAATTCACAATTAATTTTGGAGGAACCTGTTTGGGAGAGGTCACAGCACAGAGACAGATAAGTGAATAGTTTAAGGTGTGGCCTTACAGTAAGTCTGCAGTTATGAGTAGAGTGGATTCTTTCTTGATTATATGTTTTTTGATATATGTCTCTTGATTAAACTTAAAATATAAGCCATAAGTATTAATTTAACCTAGAGCAGTGTTTTGTAGAGGAATGAGACAGTGCTATTTTCTGGGTCTGTAGATTGAAAGAAGCAAAAATGGGCTTTAGTAGAGCAATATGCACTTCTTGTCGGATGTGGGAGTTTAGGGAGAGTTTACAGGTTACTGAGGATTATACCTGCAATAAATGCCGTTAGTTGGGAATCCTATCAGATCGAATGGATTAGTTGAAGAGACATTTAGAGGCAATGAGGAATTTACAAGAGCAAGGAGATGTGATGGATGGCATTTATAGGAAGGGGGGAAAGTCGCAGATACGGTCAAATAGATGGGTTAACAGCAGTAAAGCTAAGAGGTAGGCAGGTAGTACAGGAGACATCTGTGGCTATCCCCATTTCAAACAAGTATGCTGTTTTGGAAATTGTTGGGGGGGGGGGTGATGGATTATCAGGGGAATGTAACACGAACAGCTAACTTTCTGGTATTGAGACAGACTCTAATACAATGAGGGGTATGTTGGGTACCAAGAGATAGATTGTGTTGAGGAACTCTCTAGTCTGAGGCACAGACAGACGTTTCTGTGGCCTGCAGCAAAAAATCAGAATGGTGTGTTGCTTCTCTGGTGCCAGGATCAAGGATGTCTCAGAGGGTGCAGAATGTTCTCACGGGGAGAGGGGGCCAGCAGAGGTCATTGTCCACATTGGAACCAACGACATAGGAAGGGAAAAGGTTGAGATTCTGAAGGGAGATTACAGAGAGTTAGGTAGAAATTTAAAAAGAAGTCCTCGAGGGTAGTAATATCTGGATAGTGAGAGCAGGAATAGGAGGATAGAGCAGATGAATGCATGGCTGAGGAGCTGGTGTATGGGAGAAGGGTTCACATTTTTGGATCATTGGAATCTCTTCTGGGGTAGAAGTGACCTGTACAAGAAGGACGGATTGCACATAAATTGGAAGGGGACTAATATACGGGCAGGGAGATTTGCTAGAGCTGCTCAGGAGGATTAAACTAGTAAGGACGGAGGTGGACCCAGGGAGATAATGAAAAAAGAGATCAATTTGAGACTAGTACAGTTGAGAACAGAAACGAGTCAAACAGTCAGGGCAGGCAGGGACAAAGCAGAGAACAAGGTAGGACTGATAACTTAAACTGCATTTATTTCAATGCCAAGGGCCTAACAGGGAAGGCAGATGAACTCAGGGCATGGTTAGGAACATGGGACTGGGATATCATAGCAATTACAGAAACATGACTCAGGAATGGGCAGGACTGGCAGCTTATTGTTCCAGGATACAAATGCTACAGGAAGGATAGAAAGGGAGGCAAGAGAGGAGGGGG
>NC_057728.1:65875272-65883616 GCF_004010195.1 Chiloscyllium plagiosum | reverse complement strand
TGGGCCTCTTGCTGAGATATTTGTATCATCGATAGTCACAGGTGAGGTGCCAGAAGACTGGAGATTGGCTAACGTGGTGCCACTGTTTAAGAAGGGTGGTAAGGACAAGCCAGGGAACTATAGACCAGTGAGCCTGATGTTTATAGTGGGCAAGTTGTTGGAGGGAATCCTGAGGGGCAGGATGTACATGTATTTGGAAAGGCAAGGACTGATTAGGGTTTGGTCAATGTGGCTTTGTACATCGGAAATCATGTCTCACAAACTTGATTGAGTTTTTTGAAGAGGTAACAAAGAGGATTGATGAGGGCAGAGTGGTGGAAATGATCTATATGGACTTCAGTAAGGTGTTCGACAAGGACATGGGAGACTGATTCGCAAGGTTAGATCTCATGGAATACAGGGAGAACTAGCCATTTGGATACAGAACTGGCTCAAAGGTAGAAGACAGAGGGTAGTGGTGGAGGGTTGTTTTTCAGACTGGAGGCCTGTGACCATTGGAGTGCCACAAGGATCGGTGCTGGGTCCTCTACTTTTTGTCATTTACATAAATTATTTGGATCTGAGCATAAGAGGCACAATTAGTAAGTTTGCAGATGACACCAAAATTGGAGGTGTAGTGGACAGCGAAGAGGGCTACCTCAGATTACAACAGGATTTTGATCAGATAGTCCAATGGGCAGATGGAGTTTAATTTAGATAAATGCAAGATGCTTCATTTTGGGAAAACAAATCTTAGCAGGAATTATACATGTAATGGTAAAATCCTAGGGAGTGTTGCTGAACAAAGAGACCTTGGAGTGCAGGTTCATAGCTCCTTGAAAGTGGAGACGCAGGTAGATGGGATAGTGAAGAAGATGTTTGGTATGTTTTCCTTTATTGGTCAGAGGACAGAGTACAGGAGTTGGGAGGTCATGCTGTACAGGACATTGGTTAGGCCACTGTTGGAATACTGTGTGCAATTCTGGTCTCCTTTCTATCGGAAAGATGTTGTGAAAGTTGAAAGGGTTCAGAAAAGATTTACAAGGATGTTGCCAGGGTTGGAGGATTTGAGGTATAGGAGAGGTTGATTAGGTTTTCTCTGGAGCATCAGAGGCTGAGGGGTGACCTTATAGAGGTTTATAGAATCATGAGGGGCATCGATAGGATAAATAGAGAAAGTATTTTCCCTGGATTGGGGGAGTCAAGAACTAGACGGCATAGGCTTAGGGTGAGATGGGAAAGATATAAAAGAGACCTAAGGGGCAACGTTTTCTCACAGAGGGTGGTACGTGTATGGAATGAGCTGCCAGAGGAAGTGGTGGGGGCTGGTACAATTGCAACATTTAAGAGGCATTTGGATGGGTATATGAATAGGAAGGGTTTGGAGGGATATGGGCTGGGTGCTGGCAGGTGGGACTAGATTGGGTTGCGATATCTGGTCGGTATGGACGGGTTGGACCGAAGGGTCTGTATCCTTGCTGTACATCTCCATGACTCTATGTGAAGGAGTGTAGCATGCCCTAGTACAACATTGGAGGTGTTTATGTGGCATTTGGACTCAAGTCTTTGGTGTGGAACTTGAGTGACAATTTTCAGATTAGAAATGTAATTGAAATTGCAATCTAATCTGGAAGGTTAGACCATGAGTCATAATAAAACCTTTGGCTCTTGTAACAGCAAAAGATATTATTTCAAGGCTTAGAAATATTAGAAATTGATATCCCAAATAATATACTCGATATAGAGAATGGAAATGAAATCAGTGGATCTCGCCTTGTGGTATCTGGTCTGTTAATTAAATGAAATACTCTGTCAGTCAATAACAAGACTTGGATAAAATTGTTACTGGCTGAAACTTGTTTTATAATCAATTGTCTTTAAAGATCACAAGCTTTGAAATGACCCAGTGGTAATGAGACTTTACTCATGAAGAACTTAAAACACCAGTTTTGTTTTGCAGTCTCGGTAGATATTAGTGATTCATTATTGTGATGTTACATTTGTTACTCCAGGAACCCTGATTAACAACTAATGAAATCATAAAATCCCAACAAGACAAGCTGAGAATTTCAATCAATGTTGAGGCAAATATTGTGAATTGTTCTGAAAGTCTGATTGATTCACCAGCTGAAAAGACACAGTCGTCCTTACCAGCTCTGACATATAGGTGACTCCAGGTCTTCATCCGCACTCTCATGTGGCTGACAGTTGGAGGACCTCACACCATCATGTCAGAGGATTTGGGGAGAAGGCGACCAACATTAGTTTTTCCAGTGATCCTGATTTTCCAGGAACAAATAAAATCTAGGTTGAACATGGAAACTACAGCAGAGGCGAGTCTCACATTGGTGGTTGGGAATCTATTGGAGACAGGACAGGATTTACGTACATCTGGAAAAGCCTACTTAAAACAGTCAGCATGGCTTTGTGCAGGTCATGTCTTACTAACTAGATTGAACTTTTCAAAGATTTGACAGAGGTGATCAATGACGGTAGAGCAGTGGGTGCTGTTTACATGCATTTATAGTAAGGCTTTTGACAAGGTCCCTCATGGTCGGTCATCCAGAAGATGAAGGTGCATGGGATCCAAGGTGACTTGGCCACGTGGATTCAGAATTGGCTTGCCAATAGAAGGCAGAGGGTAGTGGTGGAAGGGTGTTTTTCAGGCTGGCGGTCCGTGACTCGTGGTGTTCCACAAGGGTCCGTACTGGGACCTCTGCTGTTTGTCATATATCTAAATGATTTGGATGGAAACATAGATGGGTGGGTTAGTAAGTTTGCAGACGATACAAAGATCGGTGGAGTTGTGGGTAGTGTCAAAGATTGTCAAAGGATATGGGGGATATAGATCAGTTGCAGATATGGGCAGAGAAATGGCAGATGCAGGTTAATCTGGTTCAGTGTGAGATGCTGCACTTTCAGAGATCGAATGTTAAGGAAAATGATACAGTTAATGACAGGATCCTGAACAGCATTGACGTACAGAGGGATCTTGGGGTTCAAGTCACGCGAGTAGATACAGTGGTGAAAAAGGATTAAGGCATGCTTGTCCTTATTGGCTGGGGAATTGAGTGCAAGAGTCAGGATGTCATGTTGCAGCTTTATGAAATATTGGTTAGGCCGCACTTAGAGTACTGTGTTCAATCTGGTCACCACATTACAGGAAGGATGTGGAGGCTTTGGAGAGGTTTACAGGATGCTGTCTGGATTAGAGGGTATGAGCTAGAAGGAGAGGCTGGAAAAACTCGGATTGTTTTCTCTGGAGCAGTGGAGGCTGAGGGGAGACTTGATAGAAGTTGATAAAATTATGCATAGATAAGATTGATGGTCAGAATCTTTTTCTCAGAGTTGAGATGTCTAAAACTATGAGGCATGCTTTTAAGGTGAGAGAGGGAAAGTTCAAAAGGAGATGTGAGGGACAGGTGTTTTACACAGAGAGCAGTAGGAGTCTGGAACACGCTGCCTGGGATGATGATGCAGGCAGATACAATTGGGACATTTAAAGGTTTTTTAGATAAGTACATGAATATGCAAGGAACGGAGAGATATGGACTAATGGCAGGCAGAAGGGATTAGTTTAATTTGGAGTCATGTTCAGCGCAACAACGTGGGTCGAAGAGTCTGTTCCTGTGCTGTGCTGTCCCATGTTGTACAGAGGTACCGCTGACCCGATCCTGATTGGAGATGTGTGATGAACCTTGCCTGCCAATCACATCGGAGAGTCACACTGCTGTAAGGGGCTGTATGATACTGTGCGCAGAATACTGTAACATTGTGATGAGATGGTGGTGTTGTGGTAGTATCACTGGGCTAGAAAACCATGATAATGCTCTGTTCTCGTGAGTTCAAATCCCTGTGTAGCAGTGAATTCAGCAAATCAGTTGTGGTGACCACCAAGTGCTTATTGTAAAAACCCATCTGCTTCAGTCATATCCTTCTGGGAAGGAAATCTGCTATCCTTCCCTGGTCTGGACCAAATGTGACTCCAGACCCATACTACAGTGGCTGAGTTTTCTCTGGCCAAATTGGACTGGACAATAAGCATTGGTCTTGGCAGCAAAATCCACATCCTGTGAAGGAATTATTTTTAATGAGCTTCCACTCACAGCTTTGTCCCCTTGAGTCATTATCACCCTGGAATGTTAAACAAACTACAAACAGTACGTATTGGAGAAACTCAGTGGGTCTGGCAGATTCTGTGGAGACAGAAGCAGAGTTAATGTTTCAGGTGCAGTGACCCTTCTTCAGAATTTGTTAACCTGGTGTCTTCACCTTTGCAGCTGTGGGATTCCTGAGGTTCCTGACACAGTGAAATGAAACAAAGAGGGAGGAGGTAGAACACTAGCGTAGGCTCTTTGGAGTTTACTGAGCTCTGGGAATCATATTTAACTCCACGAGCAACTCACTGAGGAAGATGCCATTTGACAGAGCATATCGGCCAGGTGGCTGAAAGATCACATCAACCAGAATCAGATAGGAGTTACATTACATATGGTCTTGTCTCCAGTTTATCTCCTGTAGCTGGTGTGAGTGTGTTGAATGGTGTTTCTGTGGCCCAGAGATCAGTGCTGAGATGGAACTGTGCTGTGCTTATGAGTTCAGTAGTTCAGGGAGGAGGTAAAATGACTGGTCTGCATATCACAAAGTATTGGAAAATAGTGATTAAGATTGTCTTTTTTTTGTTCACAATGGTAATCAGCAAAAAAACTGAATGTGTGGAAAAGATTAAATAATTGCTACTGGCTGAGAGGTGGAGTGGGCGGCTGGAGAATTTAAGCAGCTGGCTTCCTTCAGTGAGTGCAAGCCGCATTGAAATTCACAGTCCATGAAGAAGGTAACCATTACAGGGTAAAAAATCCCTTTCCACCCCCACAGCCAAGTAAGAACGAGACAGATCGGCCCATTGATGGAGATTAATTTTGCAGCCACCTTTTCAAAATGCAGCTGTTCAAGATAATTAGAGAGAAATTCACTGCACTAAGTGCAGATTGTGCTCCACTTCACTTCCTCTTTCCCTCAGACATCTCATGCAGTTTATACCCTCCCACAATTTCCTTCACCTCTGGTTACAGAACAATGTGCATTCATCACCCATTACACACACTTGAGAACATAATCAAAGTTTATATTCCCAGTGCATTATTAAGGAAGTGCCACCTTCTCAGAGAGTCAGTGCTGAGGGAGTGCTGCACTGTCAGAGGGTCAGTACTGAGGGAGTGCTGCACAGTCATTGAGTCAGTGCTGAGGGAGTGCCACACTGTCAGAGAGTCAGTGCTGAGGGCGTGCTGCACTGTCAGAGGGTTATTGCTGAGGGCGTGCTGCACTGTCAGAGGGTCAGTACTGAGGGAGTGCTGCACTGTCAGAGGGTCAGTGCTGAGGGAGTGCCGCACCGTCGGAGGGTCAGTACTGAGGGAGTACTGCACTGTAAGAGGGTCAGTGCTGAGGGAGTACTGCACTGTCGGAGGGTCAGTGCTGAAGGAGTGCCGCACTGTTGGAGGGTCAGCGCTGAGGGAGTGCTGCACTATCTTAGGGTCAGTGCTGTGGGAGTGCCACACTGTCAGAGCTGCCATCTTTCTGATGTGCTATTAAATTGAGACGCCTTCATTAAGTGGATGTAAAAGATCTCATGGCCCTGATTGGAAGAACAACAAGTGTTTCCGGGCTCATATTTGTTCCTGATATAAACATTTTTGATTCTCCTGTCATATGTCCCATTTGTATTTGTGTGGGAGCTTGCTGTATATAAATTGGCTGTTATGTTCTCTACATTACACCTGGAATACACATCACATTGTACTTTATTGGCTGTCAAACACTTTGGGACATCCAGAAACCAAGAACAATACTTTATAAAGACAAGTTTGCTTTGTTTTCCCAAATTCCATTCTCTTCGTCATAAATTCATACCTCCATCTTTTAGCTGAACACACTCTTTCATTTTTTTATCTTCACAGCAAATGGCCCAATTTATAAAATTGCTATTAATGTGGTATTTTGCTTAGTTGTTTTCCCATACAAGTCATTGTCCTTATTTCATGATGACAGATGTTTTTTCACAATTAATCTTCTGAACAACCCCACAATAATCTGGATACAATCTACTCTGAGTAGCACTGAGTCCTCAGCTGATTTACAGCAGACAGCTCCCTCGCCCATAGGACCCTTTGCCCCATTATGCACCAATATTAATTTTGCAAGGCAGAAAATATGTTTGAGCAGCTGCTGTTGCGATGTATTGTGTGACGGCTGTTCAGTAATAACCATTGTGTTTTGAATTTGTTTCTCAAAGGAAACAATGGTCTCGGCTGTAAATAGAAGCTGCTATTGTACTCACTTCAGTGATCTGATTAACATTCGGCTGGTTTGTTAGTGGATTATAACATCATCCTTGTCAACTGTTCAGTGAAGTACTCATTTGGAGCAAGAAACACATTTTTAGATCTGATGTAAAAATTCCAAAAGTTGTGCTGTCCAGAATCTGTTTTCGAGTCATTGGAACTCACCTATGATTGCACAGTGCGCAGCACCATTCATGACTCCTCAGACACTGAAGCAGTCCGTGTCCAAATACAGAAAGACCTGGATAATATCGCTGACAATTGGCGAACCAATAACCTGCTGCTCTTTGCCTCCTGGTTATCGGTTCCTGTAGTAATGGGAACAGTTTCTGACTCTCTCCCCTATCTGTGCCCTTCATAAGTCATGATATATTACAATTTTACTTTGCTGTTTGAAGGGTTTGGTATTTTGTAATTGATGAACTTTAGAGGTGAATTAATTTTTATTTCATGAGAGGGAAAGTTTTACCATAGCACTGCAAATAACTGTGTGCTCATGAAATAGACTCCCAATACATCTTCAACTCAAAAACTACCTTCCCCAATTGATAAACACAAGGGGCGACCTGATAGAACAAAGAACATAGAACATAGAATGTTACAGCGCAATACTCCAGGTGCAGCCTTACCAGTGTCTTGTACAGCTGAAACACGACCATGTGGCTCCGAAACTCAATCCCCCTACCAATAAACACTAACATACCATATGCCTTCTTAACAACCCTACCAACCTGGGTGGCAACTTTCATGGATTTATGCACCTGGACACCAAGATCTCTTTGTTCGTCGACACTACCAAGAATTTTACCATTAGCCCAGTACTCTGCATTCCTGTTACTTCTTCTGAAGTGAACTACCTCACACTTTTCCACATTAAACTCCATTTGCCACTTCTCAGCCCAGCTCTTCATCTTATCTATGTCCCTCTGTAACCCACAACATCCCTCAGCACTATCCACCAACTCTGCCTACCTTAGTGTCTTCCGCAAATTTACTAACCTATCCTTCTATGTCCACAGCCAGACTATTTATAAAAATGACAAACAGCAATGGCCCCAAAACAGATCCTTGTGGCACACCACTGGTAACTGAACTCCAGGATGAATATCCACCATCAACCACCACCCTCTGTATTCTTTCAGCTAGCCAATTTCTTATCAAAACCACTAAATCACTTTCAATCCCGAAACGCCTATTGTGTGTAATAGCCTACAGTGTGGAATCATATCAAACACCTTACTGAAGTCCATATCCACCACATCAACCACCTTATCTTCATCCACCTGTTTTGTCACCTTCTCGAAGTACTCAATAAGGTGAGTGAGGCATGACCTACCCTTCGCAAAATTTTATGAAATAATGTGAGATATAGATAGGTTTAATGGTAGGTGTCTTTTCCCTAGGATGGGAGATATCAAGACAAGGGGGCACATTTCTAAAATGAGACGAGAGACATCATTAAAAAGATATAGGGGGCATTTTGTTTTTGCACAGAGAGTGGTTCATGTGTGAAATGAACGTCCACAGGAAGTGATGTATATGGGTACAATTATAACATGTGAAAGACATTTGGATAAATACATGAATATGAAAAGTTTGGAGGGATATGGACCAGGAACAGGGGACTAGTTCAGTTTGAGATTTTGTTTGATATGGACTGGTTGGAATGAAGGGTCTGTTTCCACACTGTATGACTTTATGACTCTATTAGGCAAGACCGTTCAAAAGCTGATTGGGCACACATGTTCGCAGGGGAAGGGACGGCTGGAAAATGGGAAGTCTTCAGAAATGAGATAATGAGAGTCCAGAGATATTATATTCCTGTTAGGAAAGGCTGGTAGGTATAGTGAATGCTGGATGACTAAAGAAATTGAGGGTTTGGTTAAGAAAAAGAAGGAAGCATATGTCAGGTATAGACAGGATGGATCGAGTGATTCCTTAGAAGAGTATAAAGGCAGTAGGAGTATACTTAAGAGGGAAATCAGGAGGGCAGAAAGGGGACATGAGATAGCTTTGGCAAATAGAGT
>NC_057728.1:65873494-65875136 GCF_004010195.1 Chiloscyllium plagiosum | reverse complement strand
GCCTCTTGCTGAGATATTTGTATCATCGATAGTCACAGGTGAGGTGCCGGATGACTGGAGGTTGGCAAACGTGGTGCCAACGTTAAGAAGGGTGGTAAAGACAAGCCAGGGAACTATAGACCAGTGAGCCTGACCTCAGTGGTGGGCAAGTTGTTGGAGGGAATCCTGAGGGACAGGATGTATATGCATTTGGAAAGGCAAGGACTGATTAGGGATAGTGATCATGGCTTTGTGCTTGGGAAATCATGTCTCACAAACTTGATTGAGTTTGTTGAAGAAGTAAGAAAGAGGATTGATGAGGGCAGAGCAGTTGATGTAATCTATATGGACTTCAGTAAGGTGTTCGACAAGATTCCCCATGGGAGAATGGTTAGCAAGGTTAGATCTCATGGAATACAGGGAGAACTAGCCATTTGGATACAGAACTGACTCAAAGGAAGAAGACAGAGGGTAGTGGTGGAGAGTTGTTTTTCAGATTGGAGGCCTGTGACCAGTGGAGTGCCACAAGAATCAGAGCTTAAAGAACAAAGAACAAAGAAAATTTACAGCCCAGGGACAGGCCCTTCAGCACTCCAAGCCTGAGCCGATCCAAATCCACTGTCTAAACCTGTCGGTCAATTCCTAAGCATCTGTATCCCTCTGCTCCCCACCTACTCATGCATCTGTCCAGATGTATCTTAAATGAATCTACCGTGCCTGCCTCTAACATCTCTGCTGGCATCACGTTCCTGACGCCCACCGCCCTCTGTGTGAAGTATTTGCCACGTGTATCCCCCTTAAACTTTCCACCTCTCACCTTGAAAGCATGACCTCTCGTTATTGAATCCTTCACCCTGGGAAAAAGCTTGTCTCTATCCACTCTGTCTATACCCTTCATGATTTTGTAAACCTCAATCAGGTCCCCCCTCAATCTCCTTTTTTCTAATGAAAACAAACCTAATTTACTCAACCTCTCTTCATAGCTAGCACCTTCCATACCATGCTTGTATAAATATATAAATTATATTTATATAAATGATTTGGATGTGAGTATAAGAGGTATAGTTATTAAGTTTGCAGATGACACCAAAATTGAAGGTGTAGTGGACAGCGAAGAAGGTTACATCAGATTACAACAGGATCTTGATCAGACGGGCCAATGGGCTGAGGAGTGGCAGATGGAGTTTAATTCAGATAAATGTGAGGTGCTGCATTTTGGGAAAGTACATCTTTACAGGACTTATACAATAGACAATAGACAATAGGTGCAGGAGTAGGCCATTCTGCCCTTTGAGCCTGCACCACTATTCAATATGATCATGGCTGATCATCCTCAATCAATATTCGGTTCCTGCCTTATCTCCATAACCCTTGATTCCACAATCCTTGAGAGCTCTATCCAACTCTTTTTTGCCCTTTGAGCTGCACCACTATTCAATATGATCATGGCTGATCATCCTCAATCAATATTCGGTTCCTGCCTTATCTCCATAACCCTTGATTCCACAATCCTTGAGAGCTCTATCCAACTCTTTTTTAAACGAATCCAGAGACTGGGCCTCCACTGCCCTCTGGGGCAGAACATTCCACACAGCCACCACTCTCTGGGTGAAGAAGTTTCTCCTCATCTCTGTCCTAAATGGTCTACCCCGTATTTTTAAGC
>NC_057728.1:65865242-65871961 GCF_004010195.1 Chiloscyllium plagiosum | reverse complement strand
GTTTCCTTCCCAAAAGGACGTTATAGAACACAACCACATGATGAACTGTATGCAGTTATGGTTGCCTCACTTTAGGAAAGATGTGGAAGCTTTGGAGGGGGTGCAGAGGAGATTTACCAGGATGTTGCCTGGAATGGAGAATAGGTCGTACGAGGATAGGTTGAGAGTGCTAGACTTTTTCTCGTTGGAACGGCGAAGGATGAGGGGTGACTTGATAGAGGTTTATAAGATGATCAGAGGAATAGATCGAGTAGACAGTCAGAAACTTTTTCCCCGGGCACAACCGAGTGTTACAAGGGGACATAAATTTACGGTGAAGGGTGGAAGGTATAGGGGAGATGTCAGGGGTGGGTTCTTTACCCAGAGAGTGGTGGGGGCATGGAATGCGCTGCCTGTGGGAGTGGCAGAGTCAGAATCATTGGCGAACTTTAAGTGGCAATTGGATAGGTACGTGGATGGGTGCTGAAGCTAGGGCAAATGTTCGGCACAACATCGTGGGCTGAAGGGCCTGTTCTGTGCTGTATTGTTCTATGTTCTATGTTCTATCTACTGGATCTGCCTTGTCCATCTTCAGAGTTACATCCTCAAAAAATTCCAGAAGATTAGTCAAGCATGATTTCCCCTTCATAAATCCATGCTGACTCTGACCTATCCTGTTACTGCTATCCAGATGTGTCGTAATTTCATCCTTTATAATAGACTCCAGCATCTTTCCCACCACTGAGGTCAGACTAACTGGTGTATAATTTCCTGCTTTCTCTATCACTCCTTTCTTAAAAAGTGGTACAACATTAGCCACCCTTCAATCCACAGGAACTGATCCTGAATCTATAGAACATTGGAAAATAATCACCAACGCATCCACGATTTCTAGAGCCACCTCCTTCAGTACCCTGGGATGTAGACCATCAGGTCCCGGGGACTTATCAGCCTTACACTTAATGGTAAGGTCCTAGGGAGTGTTGCTGAACAAAGAGACCTTGGAGTGCAGGTTCATAGCTTCTTGAATGTGGATTTGCAGGTAGACAGGATAGTGAAGAAGGCGTTTAGTATGCTTTCCTTTATTGGTCAGTGTATTGAATGGTCATGTTGTGGCTTTACAGGACTTTAGTTGGGCCGCTTTTGGAATATTACATGAGATTCTCTACAGTATCCCTTCAGCCCAACAAGTCCACACCGACCCTCCAAAGAGTAACCCACCCAGACCCATTCCCCAACCTTTATTTATCCCTGACTAATGTACCTAACACTACCGGCAATTTAGTATCGCCAATTCACCTGACATGCACATCTTTGGATTGTGGGAGGAAACCCACGCAGACATGGGGAGAACATACAAACTCCACACAGACAGTCACCTGGAGGCGAGAATCGAATCTGGGTCCCTGGCGCTGTGAGGCAGCAGTGCTAACCACTAAGCCATCGTGCTGCCCCAGAATTGTGTGCAATTCTGGTCTCCTTCCTATCGGAAAGATGTTATGAAACTTGAACTGGTTCAGAAAAGATTTACAAGGATTTTGCTGGGTTTGGAGGATTTGAGCTACAGGGAGAAGCTGAATAGGCTGGGGCTGTTTTCCCTGGAGCATCAGAGGCTGAGGGGTGACTTTATAGAGATTTATAAAATCATAAGGGGCATGGACAGGGTAAATAGACAACAAAGTCTTTTCGCTGGGATGAGGGAGTCCAGAGCTAGAGGGCATAGGTTTGGTGTGAGAGGGGAAAGATATAAAAGGGACCTGAGGGACAACTTTTTCACACAGAGGGTGGTATGTGTATGGAATGAGCTGCCAGAGGAAGTGATGGAGGTTGGTACAATCACAGCATTTAAAAGGCACCTGGATGGGTATATGGATAGGAAGAGTTTAGAGGGATATGGGCCGGGTACTGGCAAGGGGGACTGGATTAAGTTAGGATATCTGGTTGGCCTTATAAAAAACACAGGGACTCTCTCCCCACAACTCTCTGTGGTGAGGAGTTTCAAAGACTCTCAACCCTCTGACAGAAAAAAATCCTCCACATCTCAGTCTTAAACTGTTGCCCCTTGGAGTTGTCCTAAGTTTACAACAGTCACTATGTAAATGCACAATTTTATTACAGCAGTTCTCACATGAAACAAACAAAAACAGAAATTTCTTGAGAAATGCAGCTCGTCTGACAGTATCTGTGAAGAGAGAGAGTTAGCATTTTAAGGTTGCAGAACTGTTCTTCTGAAGAAGTCATAGCAGACTTGAATTGTTAACTCTGTTTCTCTTTCCACAGATGCTGCCAGACCTGCTGAGTTTCTCCAGCACTTTCTGTTTCCATTTTTTTCAGATCTCCAAAGTCTGCAACTTTTTGTTTTATTTCCCAAAAGAAATATTTCTCAGTTTTTGAGATACACTATTAAACTTGTCGACTCACTAATTTCTTTACAGCAATAAAGGCATAAATGTTTTGGATAAATAATCAGTGAATATATAGGAAACACGTCGTCTGGAACCAGGCCAGTCAGTCCATCCATCTATACTGTTCTTTGCACAGTTCTCCTATTCAAGACCTGTATCTGGACAGTTTCTTTATTACTGAAAACCACGACAAAGATTAGAGTTGGAGCTCCCACATGATGTAGTGTTTGAGAAGATCATGACGGACATTATTTGAATTGGATATGAGCTGATACACAAATGGCAATAAGATTCTGCATTCTGATTGAGGAGTGACATAAATGAACTGCAAGGGATGATTGGAAACAAAATATGGCCTGGCAAAACATTATCGTGTTGATTAGTACTCAATCCCTTCAAAGACTGACTCAATGTTAGAAGTAATTATCTATCATGGATAATAAGTGCTCTCCATCTCGGCAGTTGTAAACACTATACTGGAACTGAATTGGTTATCAGCTGCTAATCAAATATCTAGAGTTCACGGGGGCCAGGCCCGATGTCGGAGTGATTATCTGCTGCCTAATAGAAAGAAGCATATTGAAATCGAGGCTCCTGGATTCTCAGAGTCACTTCATTACCTGCCGTTGTGTTCCAAACAAGACAATGATAAGCAAACCCATTTCTGCTGCCCAGGGGAAGCTGGCTTTTGAGTCACCTTGTTCCAGGAAAGATGAAACTCGCACGGCTATCAGCATTTTCCCCAACCCCGAGCACTTTTACAGCAATCTTTTCAAATGCCAGCCCTGTTGCAAGGTTAGAATCACATCAACCAGTTTGTACACAGCAATGCCTGAGTAGTAGCAATGGCTTTAGTGATGTTGATTTGAACATTCGATATTAACCCAGGAGCATCACAAAGAACTGCCCTGATTGCCATCACAATAGTGCTACAAAATCTTTTATAATCACCTGAAAGAGTAGACTGTACAATTCTCCCACCTTGAGTGTTTGTGAAAATCTTTGGACAGGCTGGATAGGCTGGGGCTGTTTGCCCC
Source organism: Chiloscyllium plagiosum (assembly GCF_004010195.1). Lineage (NCBI taxonomy): Eukaryota > Metazoa > Chordata > Chondrichthyes > Orectolobiformes > Hemiscylliidae > Chiloscyllium > Chiloscyllium plagiosum. The sequence continues at coordinate 65,868,540 of NC_057728.1, read as the reverse complement.
GGAGTTGTCAGAGGCTGAGGGGTGACCTCATTGAGGTTTATAAAATCATGAGGAGCATGGATAGAGTGAATAGACAAAGTCTTTTCCCTGGGGTGGTGAGGTCCAGAACTGGAGGGGCATAGGTTTAGGGTGGGAGGGGAAAGATTTAAAAGGGACCTGAGGGGCAATTTTTTCACACAGAGGGAGGTGCATATATGGAATGAGCTGCCAGAGGAAGTGTGGAGGCTGGTACAATTGCAACATTTAAAAGGACAAGTAGATGGTGCAGAAAGGTTTACAGAATATGGGCTAAATGCAGGCAAGTGGGGCTAGTTCAGTGTAGGAAACTTGGTCAGCATGAGTGAGTTGGGCTTAGGAGCTAGTTTCCATGCTCTATGATTCCATAAGTGGGACTTGTACCTCTCGGATTAATGATTAAAGAGGGGGTAGGTCTATCCCCTGAGACATCGCTGAGATGGAACCCAGTCATGTGACTGATTAATTTGTGAACAGCAGGTTCCCATCAAAAGCAGCATCACTCTGCAGACTCTCTCAATCTCGTCCATAAAACCTTGGCAATTAAGCCTGATCTCTGAAATAAAATCAGAAATTAATGGAAAAGCTCTGCAGGTCTGGCAGCATCTGTGCAGAGAAAACAGAGTTAACATTTTGGGTCGATTGACCATTCCACAGAACTGATGGTATCTCAGAAAAAGTTGGTTTCTATGCAAAAGACAGGGTGAGGGGAGGGGGTAAAGTGTAAACAATAGGTGGGGATAGAGCCCAAAGAGAGAGAAGAACAGTTAGACAGACAAAGGAGTGGGTAACAATCTGCTGGGAGGGTGAATAGCTGTTATTGGGGACAGTTAGTGGCTAACAATAGGTAATGTGTAATGGCAAACTGTGTGATAACAAGACCTGGTGTGTGGTGTAGGGAGTTAGGACATGGGAGAGTTCAGGCCCTTAAGTTATTGAACTTGATATTGAGTCTGGAGGGCTGCAAGGTCCCCAAGCAGAAAATGAGGTGCTGTTCTTCAAGCTTGTGCTGAGCCTTGCTAGAGCACTGCAAAAAGCCTGAGACAGAGATGTTGGCCGGGGAACAGGGTGGGGTGTTGAAGTGGCAGGCAACTGGAAGCTTTTTTTGCAAACAGAACATAGGTGTTCTGTGAAACAGTCACCCAGTCTATGCTTCATTGCCCCAGTGTAGAGGAGACCACGTTGTGAGCAGTGAATGCAGTCGACTAGATAGTGGGAAGTGCAGGTAAAGTGCTGCTTCACTTGGAAGGTGTGTTTGAGCCCTTGGATACCGAGGAAGGAAATGGGCAGGTGTTATACCTTCAGCAGTTGCAGGGGAAAGTGTCATGGAGCTGTTGGGGGGGGAGAGGGAGGGATGTTGGGAGTGAAGGAAGGTTGGACCAGGATGTCCCACAGGGAAAGGTCCTTGCAAAAGGCAGACAAGGGAGAGGAACGGAATACGTGCCTGGTAGAGGAGATTGGAGATGGTGGAAATGGTAGCTAATGATCTTCTGGATGTGGATGCTGGTGGGAGGATAGGTAAGAACAAGGAGAACCCTATCGTTGTTGCCGGAGAGAAGTGAGGGGGTGAGGGTGGAAGTGCGGGAGATGGGTCGGACATCGGGTGACTTGAAGTTTTATTTCTGGTTGCTGCAAAAGCCAATGATCTGAGCAGCTCGATGGGCTTCAGATCCTTTCATTTCATTCCAACATTTTAATTTACATAGAATATATTATGTAAGTACTAACTTTCAGTAATGCACCCACTGCTATTGTTTGACAAAACTAGTTCATGAATCATAAACTTTCTGCCTTTAGTTAGTTTTAAATCTAAGGAAATCCTTCACCTTGGAATAAATCCTAAGTGTCTTGAAAAAGATCAACTGTTCGCAAAAATGCACCACAGAAACAATATCTTATATATCAGATAATTAAGCCATCTGCACAAGATAAACACGAATGTAATAATCTGCACAAGATAAATACTAATAACTGCAATCAGGAATTGGCAAGAAAAGTTTCCTCCCACTATCCAAAGATCTGCAGGTTAGGTGAATTGGCTGTGCTAAATTATTCCTCATGTTCAGGGATGTGTAGGATAGAGGCAAATGTTGAGTAATAAGGTAGAGGAATGGGTAGAGGTAGATTACTCTTCAGAGGATTGTGGACTTGTTGGGCCAAATGGCCTGTTTCCACACTGTAGGAATTCTATGAATCCATCTAAGAGAATAGTGAGGATGTGGAACTTTTTGATTTATGGAGAGGTTGAGTTGAACCATCGATGTATTTGAGGTAAGCAGAAAGGAAGAAAGGAACAAAAAGTGAAGTTGATAAAGGGAGGCGGATGTAGAGAAAGAACATTGATAAAGACCTTTTCGGTTACATTGTGCTGTACAGTGAAACATAATTGTATGTAATACCTTTATTTTTATTGAAAATTTAACATGTTTTTACAAGTTTACAAAAGAAAAAGAAAAAAACCCAAGTATAAACATTGATATACAATTAAATCTTAAATAAATAATAACCAAAATCTATCAAACAGAAAAAAAGAAATATCGAGAGAAAAAAAAACAAAACTCAACTAACTACTCATCTAACCTACAACTAGCCAGAGTGTATGATTAAATCTCTTACATTATTCAAGAGAGAAAAAGAACGACGGATAACACAGAAATTGAGTAGTGATATACATGCTCGGAATGTGTAAACATCAGATCGTAACAAAACCCATATCCGTGCGGGATTCCTCTCCCAAAGGGCCCCGGACCAGCCAGGTTCACCCTCTCAGTTAAATAAAAGCCCTTGTTAGGATGGCCGAAATATCTGTATTTGTGTAATTCAAGAAGGGCTGCCATATTTTATGGAATAATTCAGTCTTTTGGTGCACCATATTTGTAAGGACGTCAGGGGGAGTATATCCCATAATTATTCTGTGCCAACTCGAAAGTCCATAAGGGCCCTCAGCCATCCAGTTTACCAAAATGTTTTTCCTTGCACAGAAAGAGAGAATGGAAAATAATCTCTTCCCTGTCGCAATTTCAAGTGTTCTTTATCCAATAAGTGTGTCTCCTGTAGGAGAGCTATATCAACCCTTTCTTTCTTGAGGTTTGATAATATTTTCTTCCTTTTGATTGGTGAATTACTCCCCATGACATTCCAGGTGCACCATTTAATCGACTGATCAACCATAATCGTCCGGGCAAATCCGAGACCCCTCGGGAGGGGAAACCCTATCCAGAACATCCCAAGCATAGAGCATATAAAATTCACAAAAATAAAGGCTCTCTAATACACTCACAAC
>NC_057728.1:65856525-65865062 GCF_004010195.1 Chiloscyllium plagiosum | reverse complement strand
CCACACCAACACCTGGATATATTTGGTAATGTTAATACCATGTATGAACATATATAACTATAAAATTACAGTCTCAACAAATAATAATTAAATATAGTAATACAAAATAACAGGGGAAAACAACCCCGCTCCGAAAGACAGAGATAAAATAGGATAAGGCAACCACTTTCCCCCAACTACATTAACTAGTCCCCCCCGGCCTATATATATATTTAAAAAAAGGGGGAGAAAATCACTAAGTGAAGAACAAATAAATAAATCCCTCTCCCCACCCCCGGAGATAATATTAAACAGCAAAGTAATGAAAGGAAAAAAAAAGGTGTAAACCGGGATGGGGTGGGGGGCAAAACAACATCAATTAACTCTTATAATTTATCTAAGAGAGTCCAAAAATTCCTTGGCCTTCTCCGGCGATCCGAAGTTGTACACGGACCCTTCATGGGTAAAACATAGCGTAACTGGATAGCGCAAGTAGTACTGAAAGTTTAAGTCCCTTAAACGCTTCTTCGCTTCGTCAAACACCTTCCTCTTTTGGACCAAAACTGGGGAAAAGTCCTGAAATAACATAATCTTGGATCCTTTATAAATCATGGCTTGGGGATCTTTCCCAAGATTTCTGGAAGCTTCTAAGAGCATCTGCCTCTCCTTGTATCTCTGCAGCCGGAATAGGACCAGATGGGGACGCTGGTTCGAGCCGGGCCCACGTATTGCAACCCGGTAGGCCCATTCCACCCTTACCTGGCCTGATGGCCTGATCCAGCCTCCAGATTTAAAAGCTGTGGCAGCCACTGTTCAAGGAACCTTGTAAGCTGGCCTTCCTCTTCCCGTTCGGGAAGGCCCAGCAAACAAATATTTTTTCGAAGACCTCGATTCTTGAGGTTATCAATGTGATTCTCTAAGGTCCGCTGTTCGAGAGTCCAGACCCGATCCACGGCTGATTCTGCTATAGTCTCGGAAGTCGCGGCCTTTAGCTCCGACTCGGCACTCGATTTCCTCGATGTCTCGGTCGTGCTTTTGTCGTGCTGCCGAGAATGAATTCCATCGACTCTGGGACTCTTCTATGAAAGCATTGATCTTCATGTTGAGTTTGGAGATTATTTCCGCGAGGCCCGCCACCTTAGGTAAGTCCCCCTGGTGCGGCTGCGGACACCTCTGCTGCAGCTGGGGAGGGTGGGGGAGGGGCTCCTGCCTGCTGAGAGCTGCGGGCTCCTTTCCCCCTAGTCATTTTTACAGGAGACTAGACTGTTTAAATTTAGTACTGAGCAACTAATTACATTAAGTAAAAACAATTTTAAATGATTTGGTAGGTATGGTGGAGGTGGGTGGCCTACTTTGCCCAAGTCTTGGGAGGAGCACTGTAGACTCAGACTTGCTGGATTGGATCTCCGTATGTAATACCTTTAAAGAAACTCTGGATTTTATAGTTTGTGCCTCCAACATTGTCAGTAACCAAAATTATCCTTAAGTCTCTAGAAATTAAAGATTAACCTCCTAAACACCCAAAAGAAAAATAATCAGGGTATTAAATAATGAGTTATAGAGTTATAGAGTCATAGAGATGTACAGCATGGAAACAGACCCTTCAGTCCAACCCATCCATGCCGACCAGATATCCCAACCCAATCTAGTCCCACCTGCCAACATCCGGCCCATATCCCTCCAAATCCTTCCTATTCATATACCCATCCAAATGCCTCTTAAATGTTGCAATTGTACCAACCTCCACCACATCCTCTGGCAGCTCATTCCATACATGTACCACCCTCTGCGTGATAAAGTTGCCCCTTAGGTCTCTTTTATATCTTTCCCCTGTCACCCTAAACCTATGCCCTCTAGTTCTGGACTTAGGAAGGAGACCAGAATTGCATGCAATATTCCAACAATGGCCTAACCAATGTCCTGTACAGCTGCAGCATGACCTCCCAACTCCTGTACTCTGTCCTCTGACCAATAAAGGAAAGCATACCAAACACCTTCTTCACTATCCTATCTACCTGTGACTTCACTTTCAAGGAGCTATGAACCTGCACTCCAAGGTCTCTTTGTTCAGCAACACTCCCTAGGACTTTACCATTAAGCGTATAAGTCCTGCTAAGGTTTGCTTTCCCAAAATGCAGCACCTCTTTCCCTAATTTAATTTCTTTTATTTATTAATTGTAAAAGTTGTTATTGAAGGCAGAAGAGGCTGAGTGTATTCAATGGTTTATAAGTGGGAGGTAATGTAATCAAATGTCCAATTCCTTGTTTTCAAGTCCTTCCATTGTCTTCCCCCTCCCTATTGCTATAATCTTCTTCAGCTCCATAACCCTCTGGAGCTGTGTGCTCCTCCCATCCTGGTCTATAGAGCAGCCACTCTTTTAATGATTCCACCATTGGTTTTGAGCTCATGGACTCTAAGCTCTGGAACTCCCTTTGTAAAGTGAAAAATGCGATAGCCATTGGGCATATGGGTATTTTACAAATGAAGTGCTTTAGAGGCATAGCCATGATGTGGAGGAGCCAGTGTTGAACTGGGCTGGGCAGAGTTAAAAATCACACAGGTTATGGTTCAACAGGTTTATTTGAAAGGACAAGCTTTTGAAGCACTGCTCTTTAATCAAGTGGCTGGTGGGACAGGATCATAAGACACAGAATTTATAGTTGTATAGTGTCATACAACTGAAGCAATATATTGAACAAACCTAGATTGCTGTTAAGTCTTTAATCACTTAAAATGGGGATGTAGGGTTTCAATATATTAATATGTAAATCTCAGAATTCCTTTCAAGTCAGATTCCCAAGATAACTTAAGGTTTTATAAAAAAAGTGACATCTCAGCTCAGACAATGCATTAAAGGTGTTTGGTTACAGTCTGTCTGTATCCCAGTCTTGAGTCAGGCTCATTCTATTTCCAAAGAAGTAATTGATAAAATGTCCCATGACTGCCTGCCTACAAATTGTGTGCTTTTTGAACAAAATAGAATGCAAATACAAACCTGCAAATGCAAATTACTATAAATTGTGTGTCCTATGATCCTACCTCACTAGTTACCTGATGAAGGAGCAGCGCTCTGAAAGCTTGGGCTTCCAAATAAACCTGTTGGACTATAACCTGGTGTGGTGTGATTTTTAACTTTAGAGGTATAGTCATTGTTGCTATGCCTACTACACCTGCTTGAAACTTGCTCCTTAAATCTTCTCTTTGGCCAAGTCTTTGATCATCTGCCATAATATCCCTCTACATACATCAGAGTCAAACACTGTTCTTGTGAAGCAGATGTCAGACTATGTTGAAGATGCTAAATAAATGCAATTTTATGTTGGCAACCTTACAGAATGTCAATATTTTGTCATATCTAGTGGGGTCATTTGAGCACAGCTCAGATCCATCCAGATTTCCTCAGCATTACCCACAACCTTTAATTTAAATGCCGCAGCCAGTGGAGCATGTGATGTTTGCTGTCACTTGGAGCAGCTCCCTGCTGGGCTCTCCCTTTGCAATCCCACTGTACAACCTGAGACAAACAGTGAGGTTTCACAGCCAGTGTACCGTGATGCTGGGGCAGATAACGAGGAGCTCTCCACCGCACAATTAGTTGATGATCTCTATTTTTCAGCTCTATGCATGTATTTTTAAGAAACTTATTACAGCTAATCTGCTGTTACTAGTTTAGTGGGAACTGCTTAATAATGAGAATGAAGGCTTGGCAATGGCATTTGGAGTTGTTTTCCGATCGTGCACGAGAACCTACATTGGTATTCTTGATGCCTCAGCCATTAAGCCCTGACGGATCTCCTTTCTTCCTTTAAGAACAAAGATGTATTTATATAGCACACCCCCTTATCCCAAAGCATTTTTTTAAATTGAAGACATAAACAGGAATTCCTGGAAAGGCTCAGCAGGTCTGGCAGCTTCGGTGGAGAGAAATCAGAGTTAACGTTTCGAGTCCGGTGACCCTTCCTCAGAAATTTGTTTTTGTGTCTGATTTACAGCTTTCCCAGTTCTTTGGTTTTTATTTTTTTTTAATTAATGGGATGTGGGAGTCTTTGGCTAAGCCTCTATTTATTGCCCACCCCTAATTGTCCAGAAGGTAGTTAAATAGCAGTCACTTTGCTGTGGGTCTGGAGTCACATGTAGGCCAGACCAGGTAAGGATAGCAGTTTCCCTTCCTGACATGGGTTTTTCATGATAATCATCAACAGTTTTACAGCCTCAAGACATAATTCCAGGTTTATTTTAAAATTGAATTTAAGTTCAAACCCAGGTCCCCAGAACATGACTAGATCTTTGGTGGAATAGTCTAGTGGCAATGTCACTTGGCCATCAGCTCCCCTCAGCTTTGCAGCTAATGAGTTACTATTGAAGTGTACCTACTGTTGGAATGTCAGCAACAGCAGCAACCAATCCCACAACAAGGTCCTGCACAGAGAGAGGGTGAGTGCCCAGTTAGAATGTTCAAATGACAGTAGGAGGGCGAAATAATAGTCAGAAAAGTATTTCAGGCCAGTACACTGTTAAATGCCCACTGACACTAAGTTTGGATTTTGCCAGGGTCACTCAGCTCCTGACCTCCCGGCAGTCCTGGTTTAGGTGTGGATATAAGAGCTGAACTCGAGATAAAAGAGCTGCTGTTCATACCAAGGCGACTTTGACAAAACTGAAGTCAATGGGATTATGGGGGAATCTCTCCACGGGTTGAAGTCATACCTGGCACATAGGAAGATGGTTGTGGTTGTTGGAGGTCAGTCATCTCATCTCCAGGACATCTCTGCAGGAGTTCCTCAGGGTAGTGTCCTAGGCCCAACCATCTTCAGCTGCTTCATCAATGACCTTCCCTCCATCATAAGGTCAGGAGTGGGGATGTTCGCTGATGATTACACAATATTCAGCTCCATTCACAACTCCTTAAATACTGAAGCAGTCCACGTCCAAATGCAGCTAGATCTGGGCAATATCCAGGCTTGGGCTGACAAGTGGCAAGTAACATTCTCATCAGGCAATGACCAAAAGTGAATCTAACTATTACCCCTTGACATTGAATGGCATTACCATCTCGCAATCACCCAGTATCAACATCCTGAAAGTTATCACTGATCCGAATCTGAACTGGATAGCCATATAAAAATGATAGCTACAACAGCAGGTCAGAGGCCAAGTTTTCCATGCCAAGTAAGTTACCTCCTGTCTCCACAATAGCCTGTACATCATCCTCATAAGTCAGGAATGTGATGGAATACTCCCCATGTACTTAGACGAGTAAGTGCAGCTCATATAACTATTAAGAAACTCAACACCATCCAAGACAAAGCAGCCCGCTTGATTGGCACCACATTCTCCACCTTCAACTTCCACTCCCTTCACCACCAATGCTCAATAGCAGCAGTGTATATCTTCCCCTCCAAGCCTCTCATCATCCTGGCATCTGTACCATAGCCAGAACCATCCACATCGGTGAATGAATAAAGAAAAATGCTATTGCTTTGATTTTCATGTTTTCCAGAGATCAATGAAAAGGCCATATTTCTCCATGTAAACAAACACTGACACCTTCACAGCATTTCCAGCAGTTACAGCCTCTTTACTTAATTCTAGATTTGTTCACCAAATGCAACATTTCAAATAAGACCACAGCTATTGGAGCAGAATGAGGCCAATCAGCCCATCTAGTCTGATCCACCATTCAATTATGGCTGATTTATTTATCAACCCCATTCCCTGCCTTCTCCCATAATGTTTGATCCCCATGCTAACTAAGAACTATTTCTGTCTTGAATACACTCAATGACTTGGCCTCCACAGCGGTAATGAGTTCCACAGAGTCACCACCTTCTGGCTGAAGAAATTCCTCCTCGTCTCAGTTCCACAGGGTCAGCCCTCCTACTCTGAGGCTGTACACTCAGCTCCCTGTCTTTCCTACTGGTGAAACATCTTTCCCACTCCACCCAGACTTCTCAACAACAAGTGTCCTGACTTGGTGTTTCTCTGTATGCACTCAAGGTACTTAGTCAATCAATATCCTTCACCTGTATATCCCTCACCTGTATACCCTTCACCTGTATATCCTTCACCTGTATATCCTTCACCTGTACATCCCTCACCTGTATATCCTTCACCTGAATATCCTTAATCTCAATACTGCAACTAACGAACCATTAATGTAACGTTGGGCCAAAAGCAGTTTTGTCTCTTAAAAGCTTCCCTGGAACAGTGGAGGCTGAGGAGTGACATTATAGAGGGTTATAAATTCATGAGGGGCATGGATAGGATAAATAGACAAGGTTTTTTCCTAGTTTGGGGGTCTCCAGAACTAGAGGGCATAGGCGTAGGGTGAGTGGGGAAAGCTTTAAAACAGATCTACGGGACAACTTTTTCACGCAGTGGGTGATATGTGTATGGAATGAACTGCCAGAGGAAGTAGTGGAAGCTGGTACAATTACAACATTTAAAAGGCATCTGGATGAGAATACAAATAGGAAGGGTTTAGAGGGATATGGGCCGGGTGCTAGCAAATGGGATTAGATTAATTTATCTGGTCGCCATGGATGAGTTGGACCAAAGGGTCTATTTCTGTGCTGCACATCTCTCTGGCTTGATGACTCTAGTCCACCATTGAATATCTTGGATGAACTAATGTCTTATGTCAGAGAACACAAGTTGTGAAGGTAATTGACTTTTCAGGTTAATTTTAATTCTGGAGATTGTTAATAAGGATAGTTTACCTTTTCAATTAAAGATAACTTCTCCCTGCTCTTACTTTCATTGTTCTGTGTCAGTGAGTTGTGAAAGATATTGCAGGTTTATCATCAAATGCAAATGATGGGAGCTGTTTTGTTTTCTCTCCATTAATCTCAAGGTTGACACAAGATTTACTTTAAGTAATTTCAAGGTTTGGTAGGTCTCTATTAAGTGTATCTTCTACACAATTGATTTGCATAATAAAGACATTTGGCTGTTTATATTAATGAAGGCTGATAGGCTCATTAAAGTTTCCTCAATTACTTAATGTCTCTGAAACATTTTATGTTTAGTAGACTGTTTCTCAGCTTCAGAATAATTGTTTGCAACTTTATCCTGTTGACATTTATATTCCTATTAAATGTTACTTGTTACTTTAGATCAATTTGTTCCTAACTTTAAAGACTTGATTGGATTTTTGGTCTTTCTGATGGTTTACCAATGGTGAATGATGGTGCCATTTGGTTTGTCATCTTTCCCTTTTATTCCACATTCCCTAGAACTAAAAACACAATTCTAGAACTTTCCAAATCACTGGTTAGATCTCTGCTGGAAATTGTGAACAATTCTGGACCATCTACCGTAGGAACATTGTAAAGGCTTTGGAAAGTTTCAGAGGAGGTCTCTCAAAACGAGGGGCATCAGTTAAGATGAGAAATGCTTAAATTGTTCTCCTTGAAGTGGATAGGGTGAAGAGCTGACCTAATAGAGGTTTTCAGCACAATGATAGCTTTTGATTACAAAATAGAGAAAATGTGTTCTATCAAGAATAAGTCAATAACCAGAGACCAACGATTGAGAGGGGTGATGATGAGAATTTTACTACTTAGAGAATTGTTGGAATCTGGAATGTTATACGTTAATAGGTAGTGGAAGCTCATTCCACAAATAAATTAGGAAGGAGAGTTAAACAGGTCCTTGAAGATGAGGAACAGACAGGATTATGATTGTTTCTTTCTCTCCATCAACATCTGGATCGGGTGCTGCTGTTCCTTCTCTGAGAGAAGACTGATGTTGTTCATCCATAGGTCGCTGTTTCTCATGTAAAAAAGCGAATTCCTTTACAATATTGACAAGCTCTTTGAGATTCACTTCCAAGACAAGAATACACATACTATTTTGGAGATGATTTGGTTTGAAGCTGGATGTGTTCTTTAGACTGGAGCACATCTTCAAACATTGACCCCCTTCTGCTATAATGAGTACATTACTGGCAGAAGGCTGGACAGTTTTGTCTTTGCTAATGTGGGGTTTTGGACAAGATTTTTGTGATAAGACACTGGATGTGTTGCGGCTGTACAGGACATTAGTTAGGCCACCGTTGGAATATTGTGTGCAATTCTGGTCTCCCTCTTATCGGATGGATGTTGTGAAACTTGAAAGGGTTCAGAAAAGATTTACAAGGATGTTGCCAGGGTTGGAGGGGTTGAGCTATAGGGAGAGGCTGAACAGGCTGGGGCTGTTTTTCCTGGAGCGTCGGAGGCTGAGGGGTGACCTTATAGAGGTTGATAAAATCTTGGAGGGCATAGATAGGGTAAATAGACAATGTCTGTTTCCTGTTGTGGGGGAGTCCAGAACCCAGCATGAGCAAAACCAATGTAGTATACAAATCCCATGCAAGGTCTGCACAAAACACTACAAAGGACAAACAGGAAGACAGCTAACGATCCGCATCCATGAACACCAACTAGCCATGAAACGACATGACTAGCTATCCTTAGTAGCCACACACGCAGATGACAAGCAACATGAATTCGACTGGGACAACACTACTATTATAGGACAAGCCAAACAGAGAACAGCCAGGAAATTCCTAGAGGCA
>NC_057728.1:65853193-65856507 GCF_004010195.1 Chiloscyllium plagiosum | reverse complement strand
AACCACTACAAATGCCAGAGGAACGATCACAGAAGTGCTTCACAGGAGGATCGCAAGCACTGAGGATGTCACCTAGACAGGGGACGAAACGTCTGCAACACAAATTCCCAGCTCGGCGAACAGAACCACAACAACGAGCACCCGAGCTACAAATCTTCTCACAAACTTTGAAGTCCAGAACTAGAGGGCATAGGTTTAGGCTGAGAGGGGAAAGATATAAAAGGGGCAACTTTTTCACACAGAGGGTGGTTCGTGTATGGAATGAGCTGCAGAGGAAGTGGTGGAGGCTGGTCCAGTTATAACATTAAAAGGCATTTGGATGGGTATATGAATAGGAAGGGTTTGGAGGGATATGGGCCAAGTGCTGGCAAATGGGACTAAATTTGGTTAGGATAACTGGTTAGCATGGACGGGTAGGACCGAAGGGCCTGTTTCCGTGCTGTACATCTCTGTGACTCTATGTAGCATATTCTTAAATGAAAGGTGTGTCTTCTTGGTTGAATACTTAATTGTGCTTTAATTTGTGAACACTCTCTGTAGAATCTTCTGCGTAAAATTGAATGTTTGCTGCATAATGCTTCTAGAACAATAGTCTAGACTTGTTGATTAGATTAATTACTGTATAGAAACAGGCCCTTCAGCCCAACAGGTCCACACAGACTCTCCAAAGAGAAACCCACCCCAACCCATTCCCCTACACCTACCAGGAGAAAGTGAGGACTGCAGATGCTGGAGATCACAGCTGAAAAATGTGTTGCTGGAAAAGCGCAGCAGGTCAGGCAGCATCCAAGGAGCAGGAGAATCGATGTTTCGGGCATAAGCCCTTCTTCAGGAATCTGATTCCTGAAGAAGGGCTTATGCCCGAAACGTCTATTCTCCTGCTCCTTGGATGCTGCCTGACCTTCTGCGCTTTTCCAGCAACACATTTGTCAGCCCTACATTTACCCCCTGACTAATGCATCTATCATTATGGGCAATTTAACATGGTCAATTCACCTAACGTGCACATCTTTGGACTGTGGGAGGAAACCAGAGCACCCAGAGGGAACCGACACAAATACGGAGAGAATGTGCAAACTCCACACAGACAGTCGTCTGAGGATGGAATCGAACCCAGGTCCCTGGCGCTGTGAGGCAATAGTGCTAACCACTGAGCCACGTGCCACCCCCGAACTTGACTTATTCAAGAGATTCACAATTTCTGTCGCAAATAAGCTCTTCTTGTAAGTTTCCATAGTTGAATGGTTCAGATAGTACGTGCAGGCCATTAATGAAGCTATTTACAGATTCCCCTGTGAGTTAATATCTGCTATTGAAGCATGATCTCACCAGTGTCTTATTTGTTCTTGAAGTCAAATATTGATTAAAAATGTTAAGAGGTTGTCAAACATAATTTGTTTCTTCTTGATCAATTTTCTGACTAACTTGTGATCTGATGTGTTTCCTGTGTAGTTGAAAAACATACCATAAGACCATAAGACCATAAGACATAGGAGTGGAAGTAAGGCCATTCGGCCCATCGAGTCCACTCCGCCATTTAATCATGGCTGATGGGCATTTCAACTCCACTTACCCGCATTCTCCTCATAGCCCTTAGTTCCTTGTGACATCAAGAATTTATCGATCTCTGCCTCAAAGGCATTTAGCGTCCGGGCTTCCACTGCACTCCGCGGCAATGAATTCCACAGGCCCCCACTCTCTGGCTAAAGAAATGTCTCCACATTTCTGTTCTGAATCGACTCCCTCTAATTTTAAGGCTGTGTCCGTGGGTCCTAGTCTCCCAGCCTAACAGAAACGATTTCTTAGCGTCCACCCTTTCCAAGCCATGTATTATTTTGTAAGTTTCTATTAGATCCCCCCTTAATCTTCGAAACTCCAATGAATAAAATCCCAGAATCCTCAGCCGTTCCTCGTATGTTAGACCTACCATTCCAGGGATCATCCGCGTGAATCTCCGCTGGACACGCTCCAGTGCCAGTTTGTCCTTCCTGAGGTGTGGGGCCCAAAACTGGACACAGTACTCCAAATGGGGCCTAACTAGAGCTTTATAAAGTCTCAGTAGCACATCGCTGCTTTTATATTCCAACCCTCTTGAGATAAATGACAACATTGTATTCGCTTTCTTAATCACAGATTCAACCTGCATGTTTACCGTCAGAGAATCCTCGACTAGCACTCCCAGATCCCTTTGTACTTTGGCTTTATGAATTTTCTCACCGTTTAGAAAGTAGTCCATGCTTGTATTCTTTTTCCCAAAGTGCAAGACCTCGCATTTGCTCACATTGAACTTCATCAGCCATTTCCTAGACCACTCTCCCAAACTGTCGAGATCCTTCTGCAGCCTCCCCACTTCCTCAGTACTACCTGCCTGTCCACCTAACTTCGAATCATCGGTAAACTTCGCTAGAATGTCCCCAGTCCCTTCATCCAGATCATTAATATATAAAGTGAACAGCTGCGCCCCCAACACTGAACCCTGTGGGACACCACTTGTCACCGGCTGCCATTCCAATAAAAGAACCTCTTATCCCAACTCTCTGCCTTCTGTCAGACAGCCAATCCTCAATCCATGCCAGTAGCTCACCTCAAACACCATGGGCCCTCACCTTGCTCAGCGACCTCACGTGTGGCACCTTATCAAAGGCCTTTTGGAAGTCTAGATAGACCACATCCACTGGGTTTCCCTGGTCTAACCTACTTGTCATGTCTTCAAAGAATTCCAACAGGTTTGTCAGGCACGACCTCCCCTTACTAAATCCATGTTGACTTGTTCTAATCCGACCCTGCTCTTCCAAGAATTTAGAAACCTCATCCTTAACGATGGATTCTAGAATTTTACCAACAACCGAGGTTAGGCTAATTGGCCTATAATTTTCCATCTTTTGTCTTGATCTTTTCTTGAACAAGGGGGTTACAACAGCGATCTTCCAATCATCCGGATCTTTCCCTGACTCCAGTGACTTTTGAAAGATCTCAACCAACGCCTCCACTATTTCCTCAGCCACCTTTCTCAGAACTCTAGGATGTAGCCCATCGGGGCCAGGAGATTTGTCAATTTTAAGACCTTTTAGCTTTTCTAGCATTATCTCTTTTGTAATGGCAACCATACTCAACTCAGCCCCCAACTCCCTTTAATTGTTGGGATATTACTCATGTCTTCCACTGTGAAGACTGACGCAAAGTACTTATTAAGGTCTCCAACTATTTCCTTATCTCCTAGCACTAGGCTTCCAGCATCAGTTTGAAGTGGCCCAATGTCTACTTTTGCCTGTCATTTGTTTCTTATGTATTGAAAGAAACTTTTACTATCATTT
>NC_057728.1:65808427-65852599 GCF_004010195.1 Chiloscyllium plagiosum | reverse complement strand
GTCTCGCACCCTGGCACCGGGCAGGCAACACACCATGCGAGACTCCCGATCCGGCTTGCAAAGGATACTATCTGTCCCCCTAATTATAGAATCCCCTATAACAATTACTTGTCTATTAGCTCCCCCCTCTTGAATGGCCTTCTGGACCATGGTGCCTTGGTCAGGTGGCTCATCCTGTCCAGAGCCTTTTCCTCATCCGAACAGGGAGCAAGAATCTCATACCTGTTGGACAAGGTCAAGGGCTGAGGCTCCTCCACTCCTGAACTCCGGTTCCCCCTACCTGCCTCACTTACAGTCACACTCTGTTGTCCCTGATCACTAAATGAATGTGAATTACTTAATCTCCTGGGTGTGACTGCCTCCTGAAACAAAGCATCCAGGTAACTCTCCCCCTCCCGGATTTGCCGCAGTGTTTGAAGCTCAGATTCCAGATCATCAACTCTGATCCGGAGTTCTTCCAGCAACCAACACTTGCTGCAGATGTGGTCACTGCCATTCACAATGGGATCAGCCAGCTCCCACATCATACAGCTACAGCACATCACCTACCCAGCCATCTCTGCTTAGTTAATTACTTTATTACTTTGTATAGGTTTGAGTTAAAGTACTTTCTGATACTTCTCTGCTATGGTCTTTTTCTAAAAACCAATTAATAGATAAACCATAAAAAGTAAATTTTTAACCATTCACCGATAAAGAAATAGAAAATCTTTACCTTAACAAACCAGAGTCCTATTTTTGGTTGGCGGTGGGGGGGGGGGGGGGGGGGGGGGGGAGACACAACACATGTAGTGTCTCGGGTTCAGCCACTGCCCAGATATATTACCGGCAGTCCCCTGGTCGTCGCTCCCGCTCTTCCTACTTATTAACTAGGTTAGAGGAGGAGGGCAGGTGGGAGACACTACAGTAGTGGTGTTCTGCATTTGGTTCGGTATCCAGTCCAAAAGGTGTTTTAAATCTTAAGGATTGGGCTTTAATTATAGTTGCCAATTTGCTGATCAATCATGTGGATCTGATAGCTTGAACCTTTCTGGTGAAAGAAGAGTCTGAGTTAAATTTGATGCATTGATTGGATGTTGATTGAAATTTGAAGTTGATGATTATTTTCTTGATTTGGATAGTGAGAGTTAGGATTGGGGAATCCAGAACTAGACGGCATAGTTTTAAGGTGAGAGGGGAAAGATATAAAAGGGACTTAAGGGGCAAGTTTTTCACACAGAGGGTGGTGCGTTTACGGAATGCGCTGCCAGAGGAAGTGATCAAGGCTAATACAAAGGCATCTGAATAGGTATATGAGTAGGAAGGGTTTAGAGGGACATGGGCCAAATGGTGTCAAATGGGACTAGATTAATTTAGGATGAGCCAATTGGATTGAAGGGTCTGTTTCCATGCTGTCCATGTCTGTCTCTGTGATCTCATACATATTAAATGTATTTTGTTGTCTTATAGCATTCTAGTTGATGTAAATTGTTGAATCTTTGTTGCTGTTGTTCTAAAACTGAAAGTTGCTAAAGTTTTTGCTGTTTTAAATGTTTTTTTTCAGTGTAACATTCAGTTTTCCTTTACCAATATGGCAATTCCACAGTAATGAATGAAATATAATTCCTTTTCCAGGATGGTTGAAGAATTTCCAAAAGATCTGGGAGGTAGAAACCTTTCAAAATAGTTTAAATGAATTTATTGCCTTTTTGACTGAATCAAAGATAGCAGCTGGGCAGCATTCTAATTTTGTCTCCAGTCTGTGTGGACCACCCAATTCATTGCACAACAGCAAACTCTGGAGTTTTCCGGATGTCAATGATCCAATCAATGAGCAAAGACAACTTCCATGCTTGAAAGATCAAATCAGCTGCATGTACACCACCACACAGCTTACAGGGAAGGTTGCTGCTGAGGTTTCTTCACGATGATTGTTTACATGCCTGAGGTATTTTTGCGCAAAATTTGACACATGCAATCAAATTCAACCTTTTATTGAGTCATAGCATTGTACAAAATGGAAACAGGCCTTTTTTTTGCTTCCAACATTATTTTCTCACAATTAAAATTGATGAAACTCCTTTGTTGCTGAAAACACGTTGTGCTTCTTACCCTAAGCCATTGAAATAATAAAGATCTAATGAACCTCACTGTTGGATCTGCAGAACTTGGAATTTCAAATAATAATTCTCACTTCTGCTCCTTTTTACTCAGTGTAATGAAAGCTTGTTTCAGAAGAATTTTCTTAATTTGCTTGTTGTTAAATTTGCCAGTGCATAAATAGTGTCAAACTACTACTCAGAAGTCTTAATTCTGCTTTCTATGTTAGTTTTGAGTATTTTCTTCTAAAGGATTAAATCAATATATTTTCACGGATCTTCAATCCAAATGTATCCCCTTGGCTACTCGTGGGCTTTTGTTGCTCTCACTGCTTTTTACTTTCTCTTTAAAAGCCTGTTCCCCCTTTACTACTTTCTTGAGTTCTAGTTGCTGTTTGTGGTTTCCCTGCAGTTTTCTGTTCAGAGACTATTCCTTCAGCGATTTGTCCATCTCTGTGGCTTTTCTCGCTGCTCGCTGGTTTTAATCTGCACTGAATTTTTAAAAATTCTTTTCTATCCAGGTGATTACTTGCATGTTTCTTGAAATTCATTATTGCCAGATTTGCTCAGCAGTGGATCTCACTGCTGCCACTATGTTTTGTGTATTTTATGCTCACATCAGTGAGTTTGGATTCAAGACAAATTGCTGAAAAATGTGTTGCTGGAAAAGCATAGTAGGGCAGGCAGCATCCAAGGAGCAGGAGAATCGACGTTTCGGGCATAAACCCTTCTTCAGCTTTTCCAGCAACACATTTTTCAGCTCTGATCTTTAGCATCTGCAGTCCTCACTTTCTCCTAATCATAGATATACTAGTCTCTAATTTTATTGTAACATTATTGAAAGACTATTTTCTAAACAGCTTTCTCTCTACCATTCTCTCACATACCCCTTGAACTAACTTTGCCCACACTCTACTATTTCACTTATCTAGAGGGATATTTCCATGATATCATCACAAGGTTGTTTATGCAACATCTTCTGTGGAATGGTCAGAGCCTCCTGGTCTTTGGTTCCATCATAAGTAGTGTGGCAACATTGCACAACCCTTAAACAATAAAGATAAAATACTGCAGATGTTGAAAATCTGAAACAAACACAGAGAATGCTGCCGGAACTCAGCAGGTATATGGATAGAGAAACAGAGTTAATGTTTTAGGTCTGGTATGCCTCTTCTTTGGCTTGGATTGTCGTGGAACTTTACAGGAGTAAAGATTAATCTCCCACATGCTCCTGCAGCTGACACCCAGAAGGAGGCACTCCCGCTCTCTTGACACATTCTAATCATAGGATGGTGAATGGAATAGAGCATTGTCGGTATTGTGACATTATTAACGAGAGAATTGAAATGTTAACACCCAATGGTGGGAGGTATTTGAGTGGAAAGGCATATTATGAAGTCTCCAGCAATGCTGGTAACTAACTAATTGGAACAGCTTAAAGGATTGATGCAGCACTGCCACTTAATTAACCTTCGCTTTGGTGACCATGCACAGAATAACTGAGTTCAGAGCCTAAAAGATTCACTTCATTTACTTTAGGTTACTCGCGGTTCTAATGTATTCCTTCTGGTTTGGTTCCAAGCTGTAAAATGTACAACAAAAGGTGGTTTATGTTTTTAATTACGCAGAAGACAAACAAGCATCTTAAATATGTGAAGATTTGTATCTGGCAAAAGGCATTTGTCTGGGTTTCTTTCCTAGTGCAAGAATAGCAGCAGAATTATAAAATGACTAGATTATTTTTGAAAGTAGCAGACTGTTTCTGACGGCACTTCCCTACTGTGCATTGTCAACACTGAGCACCAGCATTAAAACAAGCAGTCCTTCAAACTCAGACATTTTCAAAGGTAATTCTGACACTTATAATTAAATGGTAATGATTTTCTTGAAAATGTGTCACGACTCACTGAGGTAGTGCATTGGAAATGAAGCCCCACTTTTCCCAGTCATCAAAGAAGTTAAAGATTTTTAAAAAGCACATGAAGATTCCCCAGTGTGCCTGATTTCTTTTTCAGGAAAGTAAAACAAAGAACTGCAGATGCTAGAAAACTGAAATGAAAACTAACTGTTAGAGAAACTCAACAAGTCTGGCAACT
The DNA here is from genome assembly GCF_004010195.1 of Chiloscyllium plagiosum. Classification (NCBI taxonomy): domain Eukaryota; kingdom Metazoa; phylum Chordata; class Chondrichthyes; order Orectolobiformes; family Hemiscylliidae; genus Chiloscyllium; species Chiloscyllium plagiosum. The sequence goes on along the minus strand of NC_057728.1, from coordinate 65,848,425 downwards.
TGTGTGGAGAGTGAAAGAGAGTTAATGTTTCAAATTCAGTGACCCTTTATCAGAAAAGCATGGCAAAATCCTGATGCATCTTCCTAAAAGAAATTCTTCAGTTGAACTCGCTTCGATACTTCTGCTTGCATTCAAAGTTACAGTGGCAGGAGAAAGGTGTTGTGCTGGCTCACTTACAGAATCATAATTAAGATTCAGGTGTTAAACTGTATGAGTTCAAGGAACAAGCGAGAGATTGGAGCAGAGAACAAAATGGAACAGAGGAAGGAAAATATACAAGCTGCAAAAATCACAGCTGACCTTGAAGAAACCTGTGTGGGGGAGGTCGCTGCAGGGGAGCAACTCAGTGGCTAGTTTCTTTTTATAAATCTACAATAGTGAGTACAGTGGGTTCTTTTTGATTATATGTTTTTATTGATATCTGCCTCTCGATTGAACTTGAAACATAGATACTAGGTTAGCCTGGCACAGTGATTTTAGAGCAGTAAGACCGCACTATTTTCTGGGTCTGAAGATGGATAAGGTGCCAAGATGGCCTTTAGTACAGTGATGTGCTATTCCTGTCAGATGTGGGAGTTTAGGGAGATTTCCATGTTACTAATGAATACTTCTGCAGGAAGTGTGTTCGGTTGCGAGTCCTTTTCGGATCACATGGATCAGTTGGAGCATCAGTTAAAGGCAATGAGGAATTTACAGAAACGAGGGAATGTGATGAATGGCAGTTGCAGGGAGGGAGATAAATGGAAGATACAGTCAGGTAAATGGGTTACCTACCGCAAAGTCAGGAGAGCGAGACAGGTAGTGCAGGAATCTCCTGTGGCTATCCCCATTTCAAACAAGAATGCTTGTTTTGGAAAATGTAGGTTGTGATGGACTCTTGGGGGAATGTAGCACTGACAGCCAGGTTTGTGGTACCAAGAATGGCTCTAATGTAATGAGGGGTTCCAAGTGATCAATTGCGATCAGGGCCTCTCTAGTCAGAGGCACAGACAGGTGTTTCAGCAGCCGACAGTGAGACATCAGAATGGTGTGTTGCCTGCCTGGTGCCAGGATCAAGGATATCTCAGAGAGGGTGCAGAATATTCTCAAAGGGGAGAGGGACCAGCAGGAGGTCATTGTACACTTTGGAATTAATGACATAGGAAGAGATAAGGGCGAGATTCTGAGGAGAGTATATCGAAAGTTAGGCAGGAATTTAAAAAGTAAGTCCTTGAGAGTAATAATATCTGGTGCCATGAACTAGTGAGGGCAGGGATAGGGGCATAGAGCAGATGAATGCATGGCTGAGGAGCTGGTGCAGAGAAGAAGCTTTCACTTTTCTGGATCACTGGAATCTCTTCTGGGGTAGAAGTGATCTGTATAAGAAGGACGGATTGCACCTGAATTGGAATGGGTCTAATATGCTGATAGGGATGTTAGCTAGAGCTGCTCGGGAGAAGGTGGGGTGGTGGGACCCAGGGACATAGTGAGGAAAGAACTGGCTCGAAGATAGAAGACAGAGGGTGCTGGTGGAGGGTTGTTTTTCATACTGGAGGCCTGCGACCAGTGGCATGCCACAAGGATCGGTGTTGGGTCCACTACCTTTCATCATTTATATAAATGATTTGGATGTGAGCATGAGAGGTATAGTTCATAAGTTTGCAGATGACACCAAAATTGGAGGTGTAGTGGACAGTGAAGAAGCTTACCTCAGAGTACAATCAAGTTTAATTTAGGTAAATGTGAGGTACTAAATTTTGGAAAGACAAATCAGAGCAGGACTTATACACTTAATGGTAAGGTCCTAGGGAGTGTTGCTGAACAGACACCTTAGAGGTTCATAACTTCTTGAAAATGGAGTCACAGGTAGATAGGATAGTGAAGGCAGCATTTGGTATGCTTTCCTTTATTGGTCACAGCATTGAGTACAGGAGTTGGGAGGTCATGCCACAGAATTTCACCTTTTCTTTCCCTCTGCATTGCTTTTGATTTCAGAGATTGATTCAGGTACGTGACTGAATTTCACTCTGAGGTCCCACCAAGAGCCTCAGAAATCTCTGCAACTTGTTTGTGACGCATTCTGTTCCTTGGAGAGATTTGAAATTACAGCATCTCCTTGGTTACAGATGACAGTGTTTCGATGACTGTGTTAATAAGCCATGGAACCTGGTGTGTCTGACACCATGAGCAATTTCAATTCATTTTCTAAAGATCTGGAATTAAAATGCTGGTACTTACAAAAGTGGCAGTGACTCTATCAGATTAGAGTAAAATCCCATCAGCTCACAAACATCAAACAAACACAAAGCACTGCAGAAACTCAGCAGGGCTGGCAGCATCTTTGGAGAGAGAAGCAGAGTTAACACTTTGAATCCCATAATGACTCTTCTTCTCAACCTCGTAACAACCTTATTCAAAAACTGAAGAAAATATAACAACTATGGGATAGTTTGCTTGATATCAGTAATTGGGAAAATGTTGATGTCTTTGATTTGCTTTGATTTATTATTGTCATATATACCTTGGTGTTTTGCGTGCTGTACAGCAGATCATACCATACAAAGATGGATGGCACAGTGGCTCAGTGGTTAGCACTACTGCCTCACAGCGCCAGGCACCCAGGTTAGATTCCAGACTTGGGCGACTGTCTGTGTGGAGCTTGCACATCTTGCCCGTGTCTGTATGGGTTTCCTCCAGGTGCTCTGGTTTTCTCCTACAGTCCAGAGATGTGCAGGTCAGGTGAATTGGCCATGCTAAATTGCCCGTAGTGTTCAGGGATGTGTAGGTTAGGAGCATTAGTGAAGGGTAAATGTAGAGTAGTAGGGGAATGGTTCTCAGTAGGTTACTCTTCAAAGGGTTGGTGTGGACTTGTTGGGCTGAATGACCTGTTTACACACTGCAGGGATTCTGAGAACATAGTGTGATAGAACAGAGCAAGGAGTACAAAGTCACCACTGCAAAGAAGGTGTTTAAAAAAGCAAAACCAACATTAGATTTGAAATTTGAGAGCTCCATTCAGGAGCCTAATAACAGCGGGGAAGAAGCTGTTCTTGAACCTGTTAGTCCGTGTGTTCAGGCTTCTGGAAAAAGTTGAAAGAGATTATTACCGGGATGGGATGGGAGGGGTCTTTGATGATGTTGGCTGCCTTTCTGCAGCAACAAGAAATGTGGATGGAGTCAATAGATGGGAGGGAGGCTTGGGTGATGGACTGAGCTGTGTTCACAACTCTCTATAGTTTCTTATGGTTCTGGGCAGAGCAGTTGTCATAGCAAGTCATGAAGCATCTGGATAGAATGTTTAATATGGTACATCTGTAAAAGCTGATAAGGGTCCTTATGGATATGTGGAATTTCCTTAGCCACCTGAGGAAGAAGAGGCATTGTTGTGCCTTCTTGATGACCACATCTACGTGGGAAGTCCAGGACAGGTTCTCAGTTATCATCAATTATAGGAACTTGACGCTCTCAACCCTGTCCACCTCAGCTGTATTGATGTAGATGGTCCTTCTCCTTTCTTCCTGAAGTTCAAGATTACCTCTTTAGTTTTCCTGACGTTGAGGGAGAAATTGTTATCATTACACTATGGCGCCAAGCACTCTATCTCTTTCCTGTATTCTGTCTCATTATTGTTTGCTATCTGGACTATAATGTTGGCGTTGTCAGTGAACTAGTAGTTGGAGCTCAGACAAAATTTGGCCACACAGTCATGAGTGTACAGGGAGTGCAGTAATGGCCTCAGCACACAGCCTGAGGGGCACCAGTGTTGTGGAGATGTGAGCTAATGCACTTTGGCAGGAAGAAGAGAAGGGCTGAATATTATTTTAAGAGAGAAAAGCTGAGAAAGCTACAGAATAGAGGGATTTGGGAGTCCTCGTGTAAATCACAAAATCTAGCATTCAGGTTGAACAGGTAATAAGGAAGGCTAATAGCGTGTTGGTCTTTTTTTATTTATTTATTCACTCATGGGATGTGCATGTCACTGGCTGGGCCACTTTTACTCACCCCTAGTTGCCCTTGAGAAGGTGGGGGTGAGCTGCCTTCTTGAACCACTGCAGTCCATGTGCTGTGGGTAGACCCACAATGGCCTTCAGGGGGGAGTGCTAGGATTTTGACCCAGAGTCAGTGAGGGAACAGTGATATATTTCCAAGTCAGGATGGTGAGGGGCTTGGAGGGGAACTTGCAGGGGGTGATGTTTACATTTATCTCCTGATCTTGTCCTTCTAGATGAAAATGATCATGACATTAGAAGGTACTGTCAAAGGTTTTTTGGTGAATTTCTGCAGTGCATCTTATAGATGGTACACACTGCTGCTACTGAGTGTCAGTGGTGGAAGGAGTGGATGTTGTTTGTGGATGTGGTGCCAATCAAACGAGTTGCTTTGTCCTGGATGGTGTCAAACTTTTTGAGTGTTGTTGGGGCTGCACTCATCCAGGCGAGTGGGGAGCATTCTATCACACTCCAGACTTGAGCCTTGTAGGACAGGCTTTGGGGAGTCAGTAGGATTCCAAGCCTCTTACCTGATTTGGAGATGCTGGTGTTGGACTGGGGTGTACAAAGTTAAAAATCACACAACACCAGGTTATAGTCCAACAGGTTTAATTGGAAGCACTAGCTTTCAGTTAAACCTGTTGGACTATAACCTGGTGTTGTGTGATTTTTAACTTTGTAAGCCTCTTACCTATTTTTGTGTAGCGAGTCCAGTTCAGTTCCTGGCCAATAGTAACGCCAATGCTGTTGATCGTGGGAGATTCAGTGACGGTAATATGGTAGTTAGATTGTATCTTATTGGTGATGGTCATAACCTGGCATTTGTGTGGCATGAATGTTCCTTGCCATTTGTCAGTCCAACCCCAATTTTGTCCGGATTTTGTTGAGTTTGGGTATTTGACTCCTCAGATACTGAAGCAGTCTGTGTGGTGCTGAATGGGAAATGCAGGATAAACACTGAAAGGGAATTGAGTATAAAATCAGGGAAGTCTTATCAAATAAGGAAGTAATAAACTACAGCTGGAATACTGTAAATGGTTTTGGTCCCCTTATCTGAGAAAAGATTGAAGACAGGCTGGAGAAAGTTCACTCAACTTGGACAATCATGAAGGCACTATCTCCAGGAGATGTTGAATACATTGAGCTCATACTCATTGAAATTTGGAAGAATGAGGGATAACCTGATTGGAAGATATAGGATTCTAGTCACCTTGGACAGGGTAGATGCAGGGAGGTTGTTTCTCCTTGTGAGAGAATCATGGACCAGAGGGCAGCATCTCAGGTAAGAAGTCGATCTGCTAAGACTGGGATGAGGAGGAATTTGTTCTCTTCAGAGGGGAGTGAATATGTGGAATTGTTTACTACAAAGGGCTGTTGAGGCTGGGTTATTAAGTACATTCAAGGCTGGGAGAGACAGATATTTAATCAGAAAGGGAATCAAGGGCAATGGGGAAAAGCAGGAAAGTGGTGTTGAGGATTATCAGATCAACCATGATCCTATTGATTGGTAGAACAGACTCAATGGGCAGAATGGCCTATTTCTGCTTCTACATCTTATGTAGTTCTCACTGATGAAAGGTGAGGAACAGTGAGTGGGTGCCCATTGATGGGATGAATTTTCACGTGAAATACCACAGAAGGCTTAGTTCTATAAAGATTGAGAAAGATGGAATATTCACTTTATCTCAGAGAGCTGGAGCTGAGAAGCTCCTACAATGCAAATCCTTGGTCAGTCTCTGGCAGAGGTCTTACTTTCAGTTCTGAGTATGGCACCTCAGCAATGATGTAAAACTGCCCTTGGAGAGGCTACAGAGCAGAATCATGAAAATGATAGCAGGACTAAAATGGTTAAGTTTGGGGACGGATGAGATTGCTTTTTCCCTTGAGTTTAGAAGATTATAAGCTAATCTGACTGAAGCTTAAAATGATTAAAGGATTTGGTAGAGTCAAGGGAGAGAGAAATTATTTCATCTGGTGCCAGAATGAGGATAAGGATGGCACATTTAGAATATGAAGTTGGAGTCTTTTAGACAGGGGAGTTAAAGAAGTGTTTGGCACACTTGTCTTCATTGCTCAGTCCTTTGAGTAAAGAAGTTGAGGCATCATGTTGAGGTTGTACAGGACATTGGTGAGGCCTCTTCTGGAGTCCTGTGTCCAGTTCTGGTCTCCCTGTTATAGGAAGGATATTATTAAACTGGAGAGGGTTCAGAAGAGATTTACCAGGATGTTGCCGGGTATGAAAGGTTTGAGTTATAAAGGAAGGCTGGGACTTTTTTCACTGGAGTGTAGGGGGTTGAGAGTTACCTTATAGAAGTTAATAAAATAATGAGGGATATAGATAGAGTCAATGGTAGTTGTCTTTTTTCTAGGATGAAGGATTTGAAGACTAGGGGTAGCATTTTAGTCAGAGGAGAGAGATTGAAAAAAGACATGAGGGGCAAATCTTTTTACACAGAGGTTGGTGCACATGCAGAATGAACTTCCCGAGGAAGTGGCGGATGCTGATACAGTTACAACGTTTAAAAGACATTTGGACAAGTGCATGAATAGGAAAGGTTTGGATGGATATGGGCCAGTAGCAGGCGTATGGGACTAGTTTAGTTTGGGATTATATTCAGCATGGACTGGTTGGACCGAAGGGTCTGTTTCCATGCTCAATGACCAGTGCTTGCCTGTTCAGGGATGATGTCAGGAAAGGCCTGTTCGCATTAACTCACGTGGAAATCTGAAGCTCTGCCTTTGAAATCTATTGTCAACCGAAAATGTCAGAACTGAGCCTGCTGGACTTTTATTGTTCGAAGATATTCAGGAATATGAGACCAACCTGGATAAAGACAAGTGATGGAGAGATGAGCTATGATCTACTTGAATGTAGGAACACGCTCGAGGGTGTTCATGGCCTTTTCTTTTTCCTAAATTCTTAGAAATTCAAGAAGGCAAACTATTGGAGTGTGGTAAATGGTAAACGACAAGCCTTGTGTAATTGTTGAGGTCTGTGAGGGAAGGAAAGAATTTAAAAATCTTGCGATGCAGGTATAATTAATTGAGAAGCCTCAGGTGATTCTCATTTTGCGTTTTGTTGATTTTCATCAGCTGCCACAGATGTTGTTGGCCAGGCTTTTAGGCACATTTTATATTGAAATGTCAGGGGCTTTTGATGAGATTAGACTAGATTTTGCTGCCTTTGGCACCACTTCACATTTAGAACAATGCTCTTGTTGTTTTACTCCTTCAGAAAAATCCCTGATTTGTGTCACTGAAGCATCAGGATACAATAGGCCAGAGTCCGCAGTACTCATTGCAGATGAGGGTGAGTTCCACCCCTGTTAACTTTGACACAGGGCAGAGAGGGAAACCATTATTTGTTGTATGAGATGTTAAAGGAAGGACCCGTTCTCAAAAGTGGCCTTGTTTTGAGTAAGAGTTTAGGAGTTCTCCTTGGTGAATCAACCAATGTTTATCCCTCAATAACTATCACCAGAATACTGACTGGATAGTCATTGATACATCTGCATTAGTGAGAAGTTGCAGTGCCTCAATTTGAACCATAGACATAGAACAACAAGGGAATAGGATTAGCAGGAGTAGGCCATTCAGCCCTTTGAGTCCGCTCTGCCATTCACATGGTCATGGCTGATCATCCAACTCAGTCCGCTGTTCCCACTTTCTCCCCCATGCCCTTTGATCCCTTTAGTCCTAAGAACTCTATCAAACTCCTTCTTCATAATGTTCAAAGTTTCAGCTTCAGCTGCTTTCTGTGGCTGAGAATTCCACAGGCTCCCGACTCTCTGGGTGAAGATATTTCTCCTCAACTCAGTCCTCAATGGCCCACCCCGTATCCTCAGACTGTTACCCCTGGTTTTGGACTCCCTGATCATTGAGAACATCCTTCCTCTGTGTACTCTGTCTAGTCCTGTTGGAATTTTATATGTTATGAGGTTCTTCCACATTCCCCTAAACTCCAGTGAATATAATCTGGTCTCTCTTTGTGCATCAGTCCTGCCATCCCAGGAGTCAGACTGACTCCCCCTTTGGCTGCCTTTATTCTTTTTGATTCAATTTTTAAAATTCATTTGTGGGACTTCAGTGTCACTGGCTGGCCAGCATTGATAGCCCATCCCTATTTGCCTTTGCGAAGCTGGGGCTGAGCTGTCTTTTTGAATCACTGCATCCACTTGCTGTGGTTTGACCCACAATGCCAGTAGGGAGGGAATTCCAGGATTTTGACCCAACGACTGTGAAGGAATGGCGGTATATTTCCAAGTCAGGATGGTGAGTGGCTTGGAGGGGAACTTGCAGGTGGTGGGTCTTCCCCTGTATCTGCTGTCCTTGTCCTTCTAGATGGAAGTGGGTGTGGGTTTGGAAGGTGCTGCCTGAGGATCTTCAGTGAATTTCTGCAGTGCATCTTGTAGATAGTACACACTGCTGCTACTGAGCGTCAGTGGTGGAGGGATTAAATGTTTGTAGATGTGGGTCCATTCAAGTGGGCTGCTTTGTCCTGGATGGCGTCAAGCTTCTTGAGTGTTGTTGGAGCTGCCCCTATCCAGGGCAAGTGGGGAGTATTCCATCACACTCCAGACTTGTGCCTTGTAGATGGTGGACAGGTTTTGGGGAGTCAGGAAGTGAGTTACTTGCTGCAGTATCCCTCGTCTCTGACCTGCTTTTGTAACCACTGTGTTTATGTGGTGAGTTCAGTTGAGTTTCAGGTCAATGGTAACCCCAAGGATGTTGGCAGTGGGGGATTCAGTGATGGTAATACCATTGAATGTCAAGGGGCACTGGGTAGAGTGTCTCTTATTGGTGGTAGTCATTGTCTGGCATTTGTGTGGCATGAATGTTACTTACCACTTGTTGGTACAAGCCTGGATATTGTTCAGATCTTGTTGCATTTGAGCATGGGCTGCTTCAGTATCTGAGGAGTTGCGAATGGAGCTGAACATTGTGCAATCATCAGCGAACATCCCCACGCCTGACCTTATGATGGAGGGAAGGTCATTGATGAAGCAGCTGAAGATGGTTGGGCCGAGGACACTACCCTGAAGAACTCCTGCAGAGATGTCCTGGAGCTGAGATGACTGACCCTCCACAACCACAACCATCTCCCTGTGTGTCAGGTATGACTGTAACCATCAGAGAGTTTGACCCCCATACCCACTTATTCAAGTTTGCCAGGTCTCCTTGATGCCACACTCGGTCGAATACAGCCTTGATGTCAGGGACTGTCCCTCTCTCCTCCCCTCTAGAATCCAGCTCTTTTGTCCATGTTTGACCCAAGGCTGTAATGAGGTCAGGAGCTGAGTGGGCCTGGGGGGACCCAAACTGGGCGTCACTGAGCAGTTATTGCTGAGCAGATGCTGCTTGATAGCTCTGTTACTGACACCGTACTCGGTCAAATGCAGCCTTGATGTCAGGGACTGTCCCTCCCCCTCCCCTCTGGAATCCAGCTCTTTTGTCCATGTTTGACCCAAGGCTGTAATGAGGTTAGGAGCTGAGTGTCCCTGGGGGGACCCAAACTGGGCGTCACTGAGCAGTTATTGCTGAGCAGATGCTGCTTGATAGTCCTGTTACTGACACCGTCCATCACTTTACTGAGGATGGAGAGTAGACTGATGGGGTGGGAATTGGCCGGGTTGGATTTGACCTGCTTTTTAAGTATTAGACCTACCTGGGGGCAATGTCCCACATTGTTGGGTAGATGTCAGTGTTGTAACTGCACTGGAACAGCTTGGCTCGGGGAGTGGCAAGTCCTGGAGCTCAAGCCTTTAGAACTATTGCCGGAATGTTATCAGGGGCCATAGCTTATGCAGTATCCAGTATCTCCAACCGTTTCTTGATATCCCCCTGTGGAGTGAATCGAATTGGCTGGAGCCTGGTCTCTGTGATTAGATTAGATTAGATTAGATTAGATTACTTTACAGTGTGGAAACAGGTCCTTCGGCCCAACGTGAAGCAGCAGTGCTAACAACTGTGCCACCGTGCCACCCACTAATGCTGGGGACCACTGGAGGAGACTGAGATAGATCATCCACTCGCACTTCAGGCTGGAGATTACTGTGAAAGCTTCAGCCTTATCCTTTACCCTGATGTGCTGGTCTGCTCCATCATTGAGGATGGGGATATTTGTGGAGGTCCCTCCTCCAGTGAGTTGTTTAATCCCCCACCACCATTCACGACTGGATGTGGAAGGATTGCAGAGCTTAGATCTGATCTGTTGGTTGTGGAATCACTTAGCTCTGTCTATCACTTGCTGTTTATGTTGTTTGGTGGCAAGTAGTCCTGTTTGGTATCTTCACCGGGTTGACACCTCATCTTCATGTATGGCTGCACTCTCCACTGAACCAGGGTTGATCCCTGGCTTGATGGTAATGGTTGAGTGGGGGATATTCTGGGCAATGAGGTTACAGATTGTGCTGGAGTACAGTTCTGCTGCTGTCGATGACCCACAGCACCTCATGGATGCTCAGGCCTGAGCTGCTGGATCTGTTTGAAGTCTGTCCCATTTAGCACGGTGACAGTGACACACAACACGATGGAGGGTATTCTGAATGTGAGGACAGGACTTTGTCTCCACAAGGACTGTGCAGTGGTCACTCTTACCGATACTGTCATGGACAGATACATCTGCAGCTGGTAGATTGGTAATGCTGTGGTCAAATATGTTTTTCCCTTTTGTTGGTTCCTTGACCACCTGCCGCAGACCCAGTCTAGTAGTGATGCCCTTTAGGACCCGACCAGGTCGATCAGTAATGCTGCTGCCAAGCCACTCCTGGTGGTGGATATTGAGATCCCCACCCAGAGTACATTTTACACCTTTGCCACCCTCAGTGCTTCCTCCAAGTGTTGTTCAACATGGAGGAGTACTGACTCATCATCCGAAGTAGGATGGTACACGGTAACCAGTAAAAGGTTTCCTTGCCCATATTTAACCTGAAGCCATGAGACTTCATGGGTCCAGAGTCAATGTTGAGGCCTCTCAAGGTAACCCCCTCCCAACTGCATCCCACAGTGCCACACCCTCTGCTGGGTCTGTCATGCCGGTGGGACAGAATATATCCAGGGACGGGGATGATGGTGTCTGGGACCTTGTCTGTAAGGTATGATTGCATAAGAATTACGATATCAGGTTGTTGCTTAACTAGTCTGTGAGACAGCTCTCCCAGTTTTGGCACTAGCTCCCAGATGTTGGTAAAGACGACTTTGCATGGTCACCAGGGCTATTTGTGTTTTTGCCTTTTATTTTCTGGTCCCCAGGTCAATGCCAGGTGGTCCATCAGGTTTAATTTCTTTGTTGTGACTTTTTAGCAACTGATACAGCTGAGTGGCTTGCTTGGCTGTTTCAGAGGGCAGTTGAGAGTCAACCATATTGTTGTAGGTCTGGAGTCACATGTAGGCCAGACCCAGGTAAGGATGGACAATTTCCTTCCCTAAAGGACATTAGAGAACCAGGTGGGTTTTTCTGATAATCAACAATGGTTTCAAGGTCATCAGTTGACCCTTAATTCCAGATTGAACTCCATTTCTACCATCTGCCATAGCAGGATTTGAACCCAGGTCCCCAGAACATTATCGTGGGTTTCTGGATTAATAGTCAAGTGATAATACCACGTGTAGTTGAAAGAGAATTCTGAATGTGCACGTTGCTTCCATGGGAGAAGCGTTGGATTGAAATGATGTGCCTGATGTAGTAGATACCACAGCTATCACAGATTAATAACCATTTGCTACACACGGACAAAATCTTGTTTAATGTTGAATTATTTGTTTGTCAGTAAACAAGGATGTAATATGAATCAGTTGCACCATGGGTTACCATTATATTAAAACAGAGCATGTTGACACATTTTTGAATCTTATTGCTTGCACATTCCAATTAATAGCTGCCTACTAAGCTTCCTACTCCAATTTTATGAGTCAGTTCATTTATGTTCATTTTGTTCAACTGCTCCTGTAAGTGCAATGATCTCGGATTTTATGAGAGAAGGCAGTGCTAACATTTACTTAAAAGTGTATCTGACATCGGCCTATAAATCAGATTTATTGACTGCCAGCATATTAATGTTAATGAGTGGACACCTCACTGATATCCCATATCCTTCTTGTGCTGAGTGTAGACTGATTAACATATGTTTAACCTTCAATGGCAATTAGATGGTTCTGTCTGGGAACGATGCATTCAAAGTCATACTCAAGTCAGTTAGAGTTAAGCTGTCAATGGTGGATTTATTTAATTACCTGAAATCAATTCAAATTGTGTATTCGAGAAATAATATGCAGGCCTCCAAAGCTTGGACCATTTAGAATCCTACACTTGCATAGAACATAACAATAACTATGAAGGGAGTGCAATTAACATCCCAGACTGATTCCTGGGATGACAGGACTGATGTATTAAGAGAGACTGGATCGGTTAGGACTATTTTCATTGGAATTTCATTTGAATAATGGGGATGTCATAAAAATCTATAACATTCTAACAGGACCGAACAGTGTAAATGCAGGAAGCAGGTTCCCAATGACCAGGAAGCCCACAACCAGAGTCACAGTCTGAGGATACTGGGTAGGCCATTTAGGACTGAGATGAGGAGAAATGTCTTCACCCAGAGAGTGGGGAATATGTGGGATTCTCTGCAGCAGCAAGTCCTCTATTTTTTGTTATTTTGTCATTTATATAAATGATTTGGATGCGAGCATAAGAGGTACAGTTAGTAAGTTTGTAGATGACACCAAAATTGGAGGTGTAGTGGACAGTGAAGAGGGTTACCTCAGATTACAACAGGATCTGGACCAGATGGGCCAATGGGCTGAGAAGTGGCAGATGGAGTTTGAGATAAATGCAAGGTGCTGCCTTTTGGGAAAGCAAATCTTAGTAGGACATGTATACTTAATGGTAAGGTCCTAGGGAGTGTTGCTGAACAAAGAGACCTTGGAGTGCAGGTTCACAGCTCCTTGAAAGTGGAGTTACAGGTAGATAGGATAGTGAAGGCGGCGTTTGGTATGCTTTCCATTATTGGTCAGAGTATTGAGTACAGGAGTTGGAAGGTCATGTTGTGGCTGTACAGGACATTGGTTAGGCCACTGTTGGAATATTGCATGCAATTCTGGTCTCCTTCCTATCAGAAAGATGTTGTGAAACTTGAAAGGGTTCAGAAAAGATTTACAAGGATGTTGCCAGGGTTGGAGGATTTGAGCTACAGGGAGAGGCTGAACAGGCTGGGGCTGTTTTCCCTGGAGCGTCAGAGGCTGAGGGGTGACCTTATAGAGGTTTACAAAATTATGAGGGGCATGGATAGGGTAAATAGGCAAAGTCTTTTCTCTGGGGTCAGGGAGTCCAGAACTAGAGGGCATAGGTTTAGGGTGAGAAAGGAAAGATATAAAAGAGACCTAAGGGGCAACTTTTTCACACAGAGGGTGGTACGTGTATGGAATGAGCTGCCAGAGGAAGTGATGGAGGTTGGTACAATTGCAACATTTAAGAGGCATTTGGATGGGTACGTGAATAGGAAGGGTTTGGAGGGATATGGGCCGAGTGCTGGCAGGTGGGACTAGATTGGGTTGGGATATCTGGTCGGCATGGACGGGTTGGACCGAAGTGTCTGTTTCCATGCTGTACGCCTCTATGACTCTATGACTCTAAGTGGTTAAGGCTGATACATTGAACATTTTGAAGAAGGAGTTAGATATAGGTCTTAGGCTAAATGGATCAAACGGTATGGGGAGAAAGCGCGAACCGGGGACTGTGTTGGATAATCAGCTATGATCGTATCAAATGGTGGAGCAGGGTCAACGAGATGAATGGTCCACTCCAGCTCCTTTTTCTTCTGTTTCTATATAGACTGAGAACTTATCAGGAATGTGTATTAATATATGCAGCTTTAAGTGCATGCAGGTGTACCACACTGCACACTTAATTATCAGACCTCATCTGGTTGTCAGCATAATGATTTGCACACTCCAGATTATCCAGCAAATATTATCCAAATGCACAGTTTGGCCACTGTGTTCCATGTTTTGCAAGTATGAGCTGATTGGCTCTGGTCAGTAAGTTGCCTCTTGCAGATAACTAAAGGGATAGGCTATTTGGTGGGACCCAAGTCTCTTTGGGGTGTATTCTCAAATACTTGGCATTATACCAGCACTAAAATTCAGAGACTGGAAGAGGGAGCACCACAATCTCATGTTTGAACCTGATTCAAGCTAATGGGTTCAAAAGGCTTGTGTAATAAAGAGAGAATTTCTGGAGAAACTCAGCAGGTCTGTGGAGAGAGAAACAGAGTTAACTTCTCGGGTCCAATATTAATACTCTTCAGAATGATCTGTACAAGACTCACACTGAATTTGAAACATTATCTTGGTTTCTCGCTGGAGAACAGGGCTTTCTTGATGGCCTGAATGGTCTCAGTGCCGTAACCATTCCATTATTCTCCATGAGAAACTCATTTACAGAGTCTCAATCTCAGCTCCACAGTAGCAAGGGCAAAGTGTGTATACCACTGACAGGAGGCCATTGAGAGGGGTAAAGGAGGTAAGGGTCCTTGAAGTACATGCTTACTGGGGTTTAGATCAGAGTGGTGCTGGGAAAGCGCAGCAGGTCAGGCAGCATCCCAGGAGCAGGAAAATCGACGTTTCGCGCAAAAGCCCTTCATCAGGAATCATGCTGCCTGACCTGCTGTGCTTTTCCAAAACCACTCTGATCTAAACTCTAGTTTCCAGCATCTGCGGCCCTCACTTTTGCCTAGTACATGCCTACTGGTCCCTGAAGGTGGCAGGACAGAGAGATAAGATGGGAAAGAAAGTACATAGGATGCTTTTCTTCATTGGGCAAAGTATTGGGTAGAGGAGATACGTGATGTAATGCTGAAATTAGATCAGCCACTGATTAGGCCACACCTGGAGTTTTGTGGACAGTTCTGGTCAGTACAATACAGGAAGGACATCACTGCTCCAGAGAGAGTACAGAGGAGATTTGGAAAAATATTGCTTGGGCTTGAAATAGAAGATCATTGGACTGAGGGCTAACTTAATTGATGTGTGCAAAATACTGAGGAATGTGGGGAGAGTCGACAGAGGGACATGTTTTCCTTAGAGGAGGGGTCAATTACCAGGGGCACAGATTTCGTGTGATTGCTAGAAGGGTTAGAATGTTCCTAAAGTCAATCTTTCACCCAGAGGCTGGTTAGTGTCTTGAGTTTGCTGCGGAATCAATGATTGAGACGGAAACCTTCAATCTATTTAATGAGAACCTGGACATGAAAGTAATGCAGCTGGATCCTGAAAGGCCAAGGAACAGGAGCAGGGAATGGGTGGGAGGCTCATTTATTCAGCTAGCATAGACATGATAGGCTGAATGGTCCCTCTCTGCACTGAAACCTTTCTCCGGTCCTAATGCTGTCAATGGTTTAACACACATTGACAATCCCAATGAAGTTAAAAATCACACAACACCAGGTTATAGTCCAACAGGTTTATTTAGAAGCACTAGCTTTCAGAGCTATCTGATGAAGGAGCAGTGCTCTGAAAGCTAGTGCTTCCAATTAAACTTGTTGGACTATAACCTGGTGTTGTGTGATTTTTAACTTTATGCATCCCAGTCCACTTCCACATCATGAATCCCAATGAAGGAAAGCTGGAACACCAGGAGAATTCACACTGCTGGAGTAAGGGGAAGGAGAGTTATTCAGAGTTCATGCTGACTAATGGAAGCTTTGTTTAGCTGCTGCATGTTAAAAGCAGAAAATTAACAAAGGAATCAGCCTCAATATCAGGAGCAATTATTTTGTGCAGTGAATTGATGTCACCTGGAAGCAGATTCGAGGGGAACTTCCTGAAGAAAATCAGATAAATATTGAAAGGGAAATGAAATACAGAGGCGTGGGCATCAAGCAAGGGAGAAATTGAATAGCTCCAACAAAGTTACCCCAGCACAATGGCAATGGGCCGAATGGCCTCCTTCTGTACTGCAAAAAGGACCTAGATTCCATGTGTTATGCAAAAGAAGCAAGGTGGAAATGAGGAAAGTGTTTTTAACACAACGAGGTTTTGGGGTCTGGATTACACTGCCAGGAAATGTGGTCTAGGCAGCTTCAATTCAAGCATTCAAGATGGGGATAGAATCATTCCTTGATGAAAATGTAATGTGCAGAGGTGTGGGGAAGGGGCAGGAGATTGGCTCCAGATAAAGACCCTCATTTGAGGAGATAGTACAGACTTGATGGAGTGAATGCCTTCTTGCTACACTGTAACAATTCTGTGAAGAAGCCTTAGTTTTATGGATTTATGGCAGTTGATATCCTCCACATTTTTTAGGGATACAAATATGAGGACATAATCAGAGTCACCTGACACTGATCCTGAGAAAGGTTTAAATTCTCTTTGACTAGGTGTTGGGTAGCTGACTACATTGTGGGACAGAATGAAGCCAGCATTGCCCCTTCAATCCCTGCTCTGGCTGTGCTTATTCAATGAGTCCTGCCCCCCCCCCCCCCGGATAATTATGAAATAGTTAAATTCCAGTTCTTCACTTGTGGGACTTGGAATCGCTGCCTGGGTCAGTATTCATTGGGAAGGTGGGGGTGAGCTGCCTGGGTCAGTATTCACTACCTGTTCTTGTTGTACCCTTGAGAAGGTGGGGGTGAGCTGCCGCCTTGAACCGCTGCAGTCCATGTGCTGTGGGTAGACCCACAATGCCCTTAGGGAGGGAATTCCAGGATTCTAATCCAGTGACAGTGAAGGAACAACGATGTATTTCCAAGTCAGGATGGTGAGTGTCTTGGAGGGGAACTTGCAGGGGGTGGTATTCCCATGTATCTGCTGCCCTTGTGCTTCTAGATGGAAGTGATGGGGGTTTGGAAGATGCTGTCTGAGGAACCTTGATCAAATTTATAACCAATGATGTCTTACTAATGGAAAGAGATTACAATTTGTCTTTTGTAACTATATTTTCTTACCATCTGTGAAAAACTAGAAATAGAATCCTCACTGAAAGTGAATAAAGTCACAGAGTTGGATCAGCATTGAGGATTTGATGTCAATGTGATGTTGAACTGAGCAACTATTTATATGTTTGAGTTATTCAGCGAGGAGTCTCCCATCCATCCTATGGTCCAACTCAAAGCTATACCTTCATAGTTGAAACCATTTGATTGGTTGATGGATTTATTTATTGTCACGTGTACCAAAGTACAGTGAAAAGCTTTGTTTATGAGCTGTACAGGTCGATTGTAGTAAGTAAGAATGTAACAGAACAAAAGATTTAGACAGAGGCATACAGGTTACATTGCACAGGGCATACAAGAAAGAAGAAAGTTAGCAAGGTCAGCATTATTTGAGGGCAGAGAGTCCATTCCTCAGTTTAATAATGGCCTGGAAGAAGCTGTTCCTGAACCTGTTGGTGCATGTGTTCAGGCTTCTGTACCTCCTGCCTGACCAAAGAGGTATAGGAGAGCATTACTGGGATAGGAAGGGTCTTTGATGACATTGGCAGCCTTTCCGCAGCAGTGAGCTGTGTAAATGGAGTCCATGGATGGGAGGTTGGTTTCCGTGATGATCTGGGCTGTGCACACCACCTTCTGTAATTTCTTACGGTCCTGGGCAGAGCAGTTGCCGTACCAGGCTGTTATACACCAGGACAGTATGCTCTCAATGGGGCATCTGTAGAAGTTGGTGAGGGACCTCATGGACATTCCGGATTTCCTGAGTGTTCTGAGGAAGAAGAGACATTGTTGTGCCTTATTGACCATCTCATCCTACATGGGAAGTCCAGGACAAGTCCATGGTTATCATCACTCTGAGGAACTTGACACTCTTCACCCTCTCAACCTCTGCTCCATTGGTGTAGATGGCTCCTTTCTGAAGATCAGTTCTTTAGTTTTGCTGACGTTGAGAGAGAGGTTGTTTTCATTGCACCATGACACCAAGCCCTCTCGTCTCTCTCTCTCTCCCTTTCTCTCTCCCTCTCTCTCCCTCTCTCTCTCTCTCTCCCATCTCTCCCTCTCTCTCTCTCTCTCTCCCATTTCTCCTCATGGCTTTGAATAGATTAGCTGCTGCTATGTGCAAGGAAAGGAATGATTGTGATTTAAAGTGAAGAGTTTTGAGGTAACTCTGAAATTTATAAGGCAATAAAAGATGGCTTCCTTTCTGAGATAGTGACAGGGCTTTTACCGACAACACAAACCCCCAATCACTCCACTGCCTCTCTCCATCAACCAAATCAATGATCTCTCCCTCACCCCAGACCAGTCTGAACTAGCTCTACCTGATGACTGAAATATCATTAATACTACTAACTAGGCCCCCTCTAACAGACTATCCCCCCCAACCCAAAACTGCTATATCCCATTTAAAGATCTGTCTATATCTCAGACTCATCTACCACCCAAATGCTACCCAACCACAACTATTGGCATGACCCAACCAGAGTAACCCTACCAGACAGACCCAAATACCCCTCCAACTAATGAACTACTCTCCCTAGCTGACCCAACTCCCCTACCCAACTACACCCAGACCTGCTGGCCCAGCTCCCTGACTCTACCTGACTAACCCTACCAACCTGACCTGATTAATCCCTGACCACTCAACAAATCTTGAATAAAAGCAATGTACTGCGGATGCTGGAGATCTGAAACAAACACTGAAATTGCTGGAGAAACTCAGCAGGTCTGGCAGTGTCTGCACAGGGAGAGAAACAGTCCAGTATGACTGAACTGAAGAATCACACAGATCAGCTCATCAGATGGTTCTAATTTACAGAGATGCCGTGGATGAGGGGACTGAGAGAGTGCGAGCTTTATTTTATAACAACATTAACAAATAAAAGTAATTTGTGAAGAGTACAAAAGGAGGCTACAGAGAGATACAGTTCTGTTCAGTGAGTGGGCGATGATCCAGCAAACGGAGTACAATGTGAGAAATTGCAAAATTGTCCGTTTTGAAGAAGCATCCTCCTTTAAATGGTGAGAGTGCACTGAGTTCAGCAAGATCTGGGTGACCGCGTGCAAGAATTGCAGAAGGTCAGTCTGCAGCAAATAATCAGGGAAGCTACAATTTATCACCAGGGGAATTGTACACAATAAAAGGGAAGCCATCCTTCAGTTACACAGAGCATTGCTGAGACCACATCTGGAGCACTATGTACAGCGTTAGTCACTGTATTTCAGATGTTAATGCATTGGAAGCAATTCAGTGAAGGTTTGCTAGACTAGTCCCTGGAATTGGCTGACGATCTTGTAAGGAATGGTTGGACAGGCTGAGCTTGTATCCACTGGGGTTCAGAAAAATAAGAGATGACTTGATTGAAATGTATAAGATCCTGAAGGGTTCCTGACTGGGTGAGAATGGATAGTTTTGTCAGATTGGAGAAAACATCAGGGACAATGGCAATGAGTCCATTAGAACAGGGACAATACATAAGAAGGCCTCGTAACATACACTTTACTAATAACGTCGTATCTTGTTTCAAAATCTTTCAATTCCGCCAATAGTGAAATGGCAGTGATACCAATATCATCGAGGAAGACAGACTGAGGCAGAGGTAGACAGGTCGGACTGACAGAGATAGATAGTGGGAACTGGAAATCAGTTGGTTACATTTCTGTCTCTGAATCGGAAGGCTTTGTTCATTGTTCCACTCCAGCATTGGAAACGCAAACACTCCAGTGGCTGGCACTCCAATGGAGGGAGCCAATTGTTGATGTTGTATTTGGAATGTGTTTTCAAAGTGCCCTTGTCCTTGCCCACTCAGGTGATTGTGAAGACCACATGACCATGTTGCAAAGACTGGGATATTCACCCTGGTGCCTAGACCAAACATTTGTTCCTCAATCAACATCACAATGATAGGTCATTTGGTCATTATCACACTGCTATTTGTGAGAGCTTATTGTAAAAAAAACATTCTTACATTAAACCAGCAACTGCTCTCTGAAAATACTTGCTGTCTTGTAAGTGCTTTGGAATATCTTGAGGTTGTGAAGGGTGCTATGTAAATTCAAGTCTTATTTTAGACTTAGTGGGTGGCACGGTGGCACAGTAGAGGGTGGCATGGTGGTATAGTGGTTAGCACTGCTGCCTCACAGCACTAGAGATCCAGGTTCAATTCCCGCCTCAGGCAACTGACTGTGTGGAGTTTGCACATTCTCCCTGTGTCTGCGTGGGTTTCCTCCGGGTGCTCCGGTTTCCTCCCACAGTCCAAAAATGTCCAGGTCAGGTGAATTGGCCATGCTAAATTGCCCGTAGTGTTAGGTAAGGGGTAAATGTAGGGGTATGGGTGGGTTACACTTCGGCGGGTCAGTGTGGACTTATTGGGCCAAAGAGCCTGTTTCCACACTGTAAGTAATCTAATCTAATCTAATAGATTGGAGGTGGTTGTGAGGCACAATGATAGTGTCCATCACTCTGGGACACAAGTTCAGTATTTAAGACCCAAACCAGAGTCAAAAGGTGTGTTGCTGGAAAAGTACAGCCTGTCAGGCAGCATCCAAGGAGCAGGAGAATCGACGTTTCGAGCATAAACTATTCATCAGGAATGTGGGGAATGTGGAGAGATAAATGGGAGGGGCTTAGGGATGGGGGGAAGGTAACTGGGAGTGCAATAGGTAGATGAAGGTGGAGGGTGATGGTGATAGGTCGGAGAAGGGGGTGGAGAGGATCGGTGGGAAGGAAAATGGACAGGTAGGACAGGTCAAGATGGCAGTGTCACGTTGGAGGGGTGGATTTGGGATAAGGTGGGGAAGGGGAGATGAGGAAACTGGTGAAATTGACATTAATCCTGTGTGGTTGGAAGGTCCCAAGGTGGAAGATGAGGGGTTCTTCCTCCAGGCGTCGGGTGGCTAGGATTTGGCAATGGAGGAGGCCCAGGACTTGCATGTCCTTGGTGGAGTGGGAGGGGGAGGTGAAGTGTTCAGCTGCGGGGCCGTGGGGTTGTTTAGAGCGTGTATCCCAGGGATGTTCTCTGAAATGTTCCATGAGTTGGTGTCCCCAATGTAAAGGAGACCACATCAAGAGCAACGGACACAGTCAATAACATGTGTTGAGGTGCAGGAAAATCTCTATTGGATGTGGAAGGATCCTTCTGGGGCCTTAGATGGAGGTGAGGGGGGAGGTGTGGACACAGGATTTACACTTCTTGCAGAAGCAAGTTGCCTGGAGTGGATGGTGATTAATGGGGGGCATACACCTAACCAGAGAATGGTCTCTGTGGAACACGGACAGGAGTGGGGAGGGAAATATATCCCTGGTAGTGGGGTCTGACTGTAGGTGGCAGAAATGGCAGAGGATGTTGCGCTGTATCCGGATGTTGATGGGGTGGAAGGTGAAGGATGGGGTTCAAGGGTCGAGGTGCAGGAAGTGGAGGAGATATGCTGGACGGCATTGTTGACCATGTGGGAGGGGAAATTGTGGTCCTTGAAGAAGGAGGCCACCTAGGATGTTCTGTGGTAGAACTGGTCCTCCTGGGAGCAGATATGGTGGAGGTGGAGAAATTGGGAATAAGGAAAGTATTTTTACAGGAGGCAGGGTGGGAGGAAGTGTAGTCCAGGTAGCTGCGGGAGTCGGTGGGTTTGAAGTAGATGTCTGAAACTGGAGATGGAGAGGTCCAGGAAGGGGAGGGAGGTGTCCTCGATGGTCCAGATGAACTTGAGGTCAGAGTGGAAGGTG
Source organism: Chiloscyllium plagiosum (assembly GCF_004010195.1). NCBI lineage: Eukaryota > Metazoa > Chordata > Chondrichthyes > Orectolobiformes > Hemiscylliidae > Chiloscyllium > Chiloscyllium plagiosum. The sequence continues at coordinate 65,826,805 of NC_057728.1, read as the reverse complement.
TTCATGAAGTTGATGAACTGTTCAACCTTCTCGTGGGAGCATGAGGTGGCGCTGATATAGTCATCGATGTAGCGGAGGAAAAGGCATCTGCTGTGGCAGTCTTCAAACTCAGATCCCCACAACATTAGCAGGGTTGCTGGATTAATAGTCTAGCAATGATACTGCTAGGCTATCGACCTCCACCCCAGCACAGTGGGGTGATGTGTTGGCTCGATGGTTAACACTGCTGTCTCTGCATCTCCACTCTTGAATCCCACCCTTCCAATCGCAACAAGGACAGAAACCCCCGGTCCTCACCTTGCACCTCATCAACTTCCGGATTACAGCGCATCATCCTCCGCCATTTCTGCCAGCTACAGTCAGACCCCACCACCAAAGATATATTTCCCTCTCCACCCCTATCTGTGTTCCGCAGAGACCATTCCCTCTGCAACTCCCTGGTTAGGCCCATGCCCTCTACCAACTCACCCTCCCCTCCCGGCATCTTCCATTGCTCCTGCAAGAAGTGTAAATCCTGTGCTTATGCTTCCCCTCTCACCTTCGTCCAAGGCCTCAAAGGATCCTTCCACATCCAACAGAGATTTTCCTGCACCTCGACGCACATCATCTACTGTGTCCACTGCTCTCGATGTGGTCTCCTCAACATTGAGGAGACAGGACGCTAACTTGCAGAACATTTCAGAGAGCATCTCTGGGATACACAAACTAAACAACCCCACTGCCCCACAGCCAAACACTTCAACTCCCCCTCCCACTGAGCCAAGGACATGCAAGCCTTGGGCCTCCTCCACCACCAAATACTAGCCACCCGACAACTGGAGGAAGAATGCCTCATCTTCCGCCTTGGGACCCTCCAACCACACAGCATCAATGTCAATTTCACCAATGTCTTCATTTCCCCTACCCCACGTTATCCCAGATCCAACCCTCCAACTCTTCACCACCCTCTTGAACTGTCCTATCTGTCCATCTTGCTTCTCACCTATCCATTCCACCCTCTTCTCCAACCTATCACCATCACCCTCATCAGACCCACCTATCAGTCCCACCCCCTCCCATTTATCTTTCAGCCCCCTTGGGGCCCCCACATTCCTGATGAAGATCTTAAGCTCGAAATGCCGACTGACCTGCTCCTCAGATGCTGCCTGACCTGCTCCTTGGATGCTGCTGGACCTGCTGTGCTTTTCTGGCGCCGCACCTTTTGACACTGATCACAAGCATCTGCAGTCCTCGCTTTCTCCCCAAACCCCACAGCAGGCCTTGGTGGTCATGGCTGGTCCATCTGTAACCAAACAGCCCAACAATCCCCCTGTTGTTCACACTGAAGTGTCACCGACATTTTTGTGGGTCTGGAGTCACATGTAGGTCAGACCAGGGAAGAATGACACATTTCCTTCCCTACAGGATATCAATGGAACAGCAGGGATTTTCCTCTGACAATCAACAATGGTTTCATGGTCATCATTACATTATTAATTCCAGATTTATCTGTTGAAATCAAATTCTACCATCTGCTGTGGCAGGATTTGAACCCAGGTCCCCACAACATTAGCAGGGTCGCTTGATTAATAGTCTAGCAATAATACTGCTAGGCCAACGCCTCCCCAGCACAGTGGGGTGCTGTGGTGCTCAGTGGTTAACAGTGCTGCCTCACAGTGCTAGGGACCAGGGTTCAATTCCACTCTCGGGCAACTGCCTGTGTGGAGTTTGCACATTCTCCCTGTGACTGCGTGGATTTCCTTTGGGTGCTCCGCTGGGATGGCGGGATTGGATAGGATACTCTTTGGTGAGTTGCTGTGGATTTGATGGGCCAAGTGGCCTGTTTCCACACAATAGGGGTTCTTCTGTGAACATCCTTCTGACACACCTGATGGTAGTTAGTGAGAGTGGGAGAATCTCCTGGTCAGCAGCAATCCCCTCACCCCCCACCCCGTCACTGTAGGGGGTGACAGTACAACACTACCGCATTTCAGTTACCAACGCGGGCAATGGGAAGTTCATCACTCAGAAATGAGGACTGGGGAAGAGACAAACAGTGAAAGCTGTTGCAAAAATTGCAAAGGTATGGTTCATCATGAAAACCTTCTAAAATGAAGGCATCGTGAACTTTAACCTCCACTTTTGCTTGTCATTAGCAAGATTTTCTATTTAACCATGGTTACGAGTAACACCATATGAGGACTGGCTGTGAGTCATTGAACCTGAGTGCACAGAGACCACATTAAAATTCCCAGTTGAAATGACAAGTTCACTGATGCACAGTGGGTAACGACGATATCCTGCTGAAGTTATTTCATTTCTTTTATTGTCAGACCCAGTAACACACTCTATACTCAGTTCCTCCAATTATATCATCAGCAGCCATTGTTTAAACAGGATCAGAAGAAAAAATAGCATCTTTCTGTTTAACAATTTGTTTTTTGGTTGTTCCAGAGGATTTTTTGTTACTATATTTGCTTGGAATAGATTTTAACTTCCAAAACACCAACCAAACCATACCCATACCCATTCAAAAACCATGTGGAGATGCTGGAATTGGACTGGGGTAGACAAGGTCAAAACTCAAACAACATCAGGTTGTAGTCCAACAGGTTTATTTGAAATTGCAAACATTCGGAGCTTGGTACCATGCCTGGGGAAGGAGCTGAACTCCAAAAGCTTGGAATTTGCAATTAACCTGCTGGACCATAACCTGGTGTCATTTGATTTTTGACCTCATTTCAAAATCAGGAATTGTTGAAGAGACTCCGCAGGTCTGACAACATCTGTGGACAGAGAGACAGAGTTAACATTTCGAATCCAATATGACTCTTCAACCACACACATTCCATTGTCTTTGCAAACCAGAGGAGCCAATTGCAGGCTCCCCCAGGAGATTTTAAGGATTGTGAAAGTCACTAAAGGGATAGATAGAGATGTTCGCGTGGACCAAAAGTTGTAACTTTAAATCCTTAAAAACGTGGAAGGTCTCAGAGACTGGCCTTCTCCTCTCGCTATGTTCCCGTGTTCCTCAATTCCCAGGTTTTGGGACAGTGTCAGTTGGTGAATCTTGACAAATGAAATGAATAGCTCACTTTTATTTGAGCTGAAGCAAGGAAGTCAGTGAAGACTCTTAGAAAGTTAAAAGTCCCACAACACCAGGTTGTAGTCCAACAGGTTTATTTGGAAGCACTAGCTTTCAGAGCACTGCTCCTTCATCAGGTGGTTGTGGTTGTGTGATTTTTAACTTTGTACATCCCATTCCAACACCGGCATCTCCAAATCAAGACTCTTAGAGCGCTTTCAAAACGAATCAATTGGAGGACAGAACAACAAAACCCAATCAGGCAGACTGAATCTTGGTATAATGTCTCATTTGAAAGTCACCACTGACAATGTAGCTGTGCTTCAACACTGTCCCTAGTCCCTACAGATTTAAAAATCACATAACACCAGGTTATAGACCAACAGGTTTATTTGGAAACACCAGCTTTCAGAGTGCTGCTCCTTCATCAGGTAACTAGTGGAGCAGGAACATAAGGTGCAGAATTTATAGAGTTTGCATCATCCCTACAGATTGACATTCCTGTCTCAAACAGAATTCTGAATGGCGAATAGTCCTTTATCTCACTTGCTGGTTGTGGGATCTTATTTTCCATACATTTTGTCCACAGAAAGGCAGTGTCTGCAATGGAATTGGCCCATTGTGACACCACTTTGTGACACAATGAGATTCATTTCAATCCCCAGGCAGACTAGTTGCATTGTTCACATCTTCATTTGCCTAATGGGATTATCCTGTGCTCTGAAGCAGGTCGAATTCTCACCCAAGGATGAGCAGCTCCTGAGGGAGTTAGGGGCAGCTGGGGAATAGTGTGGTAATTGTATTGTCCCCAGCACCATCCCCACCACACCCCCCACCCCCGCAAAAACATGTGGAGGAAGGTGAAATTAATTTATTGGTTGCTTCCTCTTTCTTTCTGACATGGGGTCATCACCTCATTGTCTCAGATATTTACAACACAAGAGAAGGCCATTCAACCCATCATGTCTGCACCTGTCAACAAAGGTCTGATGGCATTATAATCCCATTTTCCAGTTCTTGGCCCTTCGCTCTGGAGGCTATGGCAATGCAAGTAAATATCTGCTTAAATGTTACAAAAGTTTCTGACTCAACCATCTTTTCAGACAGTGTTCCAAACTCACATCACCCTCTGGGTGAAAAGGCTTCCCATCAATTTTCCTCTTAACCTTTTGCACCTAACCTTAAACCTTGATTATTGACTCCTGTACTAGTGGAAACATTGCCTTCCTACCCACCCTTCCATGTGCTTTGTAATCTTATATACCTGTATCACATTTCACCTCAAACCTGGCTACTTCAAGGGGAACAACCCCAGTCAATCTAATCGCCCCTCATAACTCAGACCGTCCAGCCTAGGCAGCTTCCTGCTAAGTCATCTCTGCACCCTGTCTGATGCAGTCCCGTCCTTCCTGTAATGTGGTGACCAGAACTGCACACAGTAATCCAGTTGTGGCCTAACTAATGTTAATCTCCCTGCTCTTGTGTTCTCTGCTTCAGCTAATAAAGACAAAAATCCCACATGCCTTTTTAACTACCTTGTCTACCTGCCCTGCTACCTTCAGGGATTTGTAGATGTGTAGCACCAAGGTCCCACTGATCTTTGGAATGATGTGTGATCGTGGTTTCTGGCCTCATTCTGCTCTTCGATAGCCATCACTATTATTGTTTCTCACTAGAATACCAACTTCATGAATCGGAAGAAGCAACATTAGTTGCTTATAACATTGCTGAGTTACTGGGACTTACAGATTGGATCTCCCAACTCAGTTTACAACCAGGGAAACACCATTGAAGTGCAGGTCGTTCTGCTATAACACAAGTTTTGTTGATGTGAAGTCGCTGTGATGCAATTGACCAATAGGGAATGCCATTACTAAAGCGCGAACTTATAAAACGTGCATTGGCTGTAACATTATTATATCTCCAACGCTTTATATGCTATCTTTATTGCACGATTTTTATATAATGTAGGGTTCAAGAAATGACTGTGTTATCACTGTTGTGAGAAATGCAGTAGCCAATTTGCACACAGTAAGGTCCACAAATGACCATGAAATAACCTACCAGGCAATTCACTATTGAGCTATTTATCAAGAGACAAATATTGGCCATGACACCTGTGACACCTCCCCTGCTCTTTCTCAAAAGAGTGATCTGTTTATATTGCCACTGAAGAGCAGGTAGACGACATTTTAATGTTTCCTCTGAACAATGGCTCTTCAAACAGTGCAGCACACCATCTAATCTAATCTAATCTAAGTACTGCACAATCAGTGTCAGGAGGAAGGGCTGGAGATTCCTGGAATATTGAGAGCAATTTGAGAAGCTGGAACTCATTCAATGCTCCTGAACTGAATCAGAACCAAAACTCTTCTGGGTGGTTCACTCGTACTTTAGAAAATATTTAAATTAACTTAGCAGGAATTTGTGAAACAGAATGTATCATTAAAAAGGAAAAAAAAAACAAGTTGCACAAAGGATAGGGAGAGAAAGTTAGTGATGGAGTCAGAAACTGTAAGGTTTTAGCTGGGATCAGGGTGCATGAGGAATGGATTAAAGTCTGAAATGGTGAACATTTCTGAATGAGCAGAGCATAGTAAATAATGTGGGTGAACTGTAGCCACAGACTGGTAAAGGGGAATCAAATCTTGTGACAAGAAATCAATGCAGCCTCACAAGAGGGGAGTACCATGTACTAAATATTCCAGGGTACAAGGTGCTCAGGAACAATAGAAAAGAAAGGAAGGAGGAGAGGTGTCAGTATTAAGGAGAACATCACTGAACTGCAACAAAGGATACCCTTTGAGGACCAAATTTATTTCTTTAGGTTGCTAAGAAAAATAAAGGTATGACTACAGTGCTGCTGTGTTTTATAGGCCAGTCATTGGAACGATGTAGAGGACCAAATTTGCAAGGCACAAAACCTATAGAGTTATAAAGGGGATATCAATTACCTTCACATAGACTAGGATAGTAACCAGAGGCCATAACCTCCAAATGAAGGGTCACGTAGTTAGGACAGGGAGATTGTGAAGGCTGGGTCATGAAGTGTAACTAAGGCTAAGCTTTTCAAACAGGAAAAGAATCAAAGGTTTTTGGGAAAAGGTAGGAATGTGGAATTAAGGATGATCACATTAGCCATGATTTCATTGAATGGTAAAGCAGACTTAATGGGCTGAATGGCCTACTTCTGTTCCCACAGCTTACGGGCAAGGAAGCGCAAGGTTTTCTGAAGTGTGTCCCGAAGGATTTTCTAATGTTGTCTCTTTTTGGCCCCAATGAGGAAGGAGGCTGTGCTGGAGCTGGTTCTGGTGAAGGAGGTGGGTCAAATAGATGAAGTGTCAGTGGAGGAACTACTTTGGGAACAGTGGTCATTATATCATAAAGTTTCAGGCGGCTATGAAAAAGAGCAAGGAGCAATCAAATACAAAATCAATTAGCTGGCAGAAGATCTGCTTCAATGCAATGGGAATAGGTTTGGCCTGTGTAAAGTCAGAGGGGAAATGAAAAAGCCAACAACAGAAACAGAAAGAGAATATGAGAAGAGATTAGTAGCTAAAACAAAAGACAATCAAAATGCCATCTATGGTATTTAACCCTTAGAAGAACAGGTTGGATCAAAGGTGGCACTTACACACTAAGGTAAAGGCATCAGATAATAGTTTACATCTGTCTCTAACAAGAAAGACGGAAATGCAAAAATCCAACTGACTGAGAAGGATGTTGAAATGCTGAAAGAGTAAACATTGATAAAGAAGATGCATTAGTAAAGTCCGTTGTATTTGAGTCACGAGGACTCAAACAGATCCACTGAAGGATCTTGCTAGAAATATGACTGAAAATGACAGAGGTATTGAAAATAATGTTCTAAACTTTCTCTGATACAGAGAACTGTAGAACTGTGAATGTTACATCTTTGTTAAAAAAATGATGGTAAAGACCATAAGACAGTAGGCCATTCAGCCCATCCAGTTTGTTCTAGACTCTCCTGCAAGGAGAATTAATTTTCTGCATCTACCCTGTCATGTTCCTGAAATAACTGCACAGAGGCCAGTATCTCGTCACCAAGTCACCCTTTATTTACCTGTGCACAGTAACACTGGTTATAACCAGCCAGCTCTGAGTCCGACCCTGAGCTGGGGAGATGCTGAATCTCTTGCTTTTTTTTTTCTTTTTTTCTCTCGCCAGCTCACAGTTAACAGAATCTCTGATTACTCCCTAGTATTTTTCTTCTCCCCCCTCCCCACGATCTGCCTAACAGCAGTGAATCTCCTATTTAATCTGTCAGCCAGGGCTCCCTGATTGGCCCAGGTTAACAACCCCAATCAAGGATCTCATATCAATGAGATCCACTTGGTTCCAGTCACTATAGTTCCCTAATAATCATTTATGTTTCAATAAGATCATTCTTCTAAACTTCAATGAGCAGAGGCCCAACCTATTTAACCTCTCCTCATAAGACCTTCCCTCGGTACCTGGTATCAGCTGAGTGAACCTTTGCCCGAAATGTCGATTTTACTGCTCCTCGGATGCTGCCTGAATTGCTGTGCTCTTCCAGCACCACTGATCCAGAATCTGGTTTCCAGCATCTGCAGTCATTGTTTTTACCTTCTCAGGACTGTGTCCAATGCTGGAATACCTTTTCTTAGGTAAGGGAGGGGCTTAAAACTGTTCACAGTATTCCAGCTCTTAACGTGTTGCTGAAAAAGGTTTGTGAAACAATAACCTTAAACAAAATGAGTCGTAATTTCAACAAATGTGAATGAATTTAATGAAGACAGCTAAAGGTAAAACAAAGGAGGTTGCACTTTTGGTGAGGTAACAGAGAGGGTTTTGCAGTTGTTGGAAGGTACATGGACCTACAAAAGGCTTTTGATAAAGTGTCATATAATAGACTTGTCAGCAAAGTCAAAGCTCATGATCCTGTTGGACAGTGGCAACATGCTGTGACATTGGCTGGTTAACAGGAAACAGAATGATTGTGGCAATGCACAAGTGATTTTTGGATAATGGGTAGAGATCCTTCAGGGATCAACTCTAGGATCCCTATTTTTCTTGGTCCCTATAAATTATCTAAACTTAAATCTGCAGTTTCTTCATTTATTAATGTTGTCAAACTTGGAAACATTGTGAGCTACAAGGAAGATGGTGTCAGACATGGAAAGGGCAGAGACACAGATAAACAGATACGGGATGAATGAAATGTAATGCAGCATAGCACGAAGTGATTCATTTTGGAGAAGCAATATAAAGTTATGATTCTTTAATACATATGAGATAGAGGCACCGTGGGGGGGGTATAGAATCCCTACAGTGTGAACGCAGCCCATTTGGCCCATCAAGTCCACACTGCCCCTCTGAACAACATCCCACCCAGACCCCTGTATTTCCCATGGCTACTCCAACTAGCCTGCACATCCCTGGTCATTATGGGCCAATCCACCCTAAAGTGCACCTTCTTTTAGACTGTGGGAGGAAACCGGAGCACACCCATACAGACACGGGGAGAATGTGCAAACTCCACACTGCCAGTCACCTGAGGCTGAAGTGCTAACCACTGAGCTGCCATAGTGGGTATATGTGCATTAATAATTGAAGATTGAAAAAACAATGACTAAAGCACACACTGTCTCAGGCTTCATAAACAGAGGCATAGGAAACAAGATAAGAACTTTCTGATTGGTCAGTGCTCCAGCCTCTGCTAAGGTAATAGCATCCAGTTCCCGACTCCCACACTCAGGAAGGATGTGAAGATATTGGATAAAGTATGGAAAGTGTTCACAAGGAATGGTTCCAAGTTTGAGGGACTTCTAATATCGGGAAAGTTTGAAGATGTTAGGGTGGTATTTCTTGGAGAGGACAGGGCATTTGGTAGAGGTGTGCAGAATCATGAAGGATAGAGAGCAGGCTGAGGAGAACTGTTCTGGTTGGCAAAGGGCCAAGAGCCACAGGATGAAATTGCGGATGCGTGGTGAAAGGACAAAAGGCAACACGAGGAACCTATTTAGTACAGCGAATGGTTTGAATCTGTAATACACTGATTGAGCATCAAGTGGATGCAGATTCAATTGTGCCTTTACAAAACAAACTGGATGATTATGTGAGGAGAAATATTTTGCAGTACCCTGCGGAAATGGTAGGTGAGTTAGACCCAGCATGGACACACATGGTTCAATAGCCTCCTCCAGTGCAGGAACCACTTATAATCCTATAATGAACGATTTAGCAGTGTGGTACAATATTAGATGAAATGCTGAGACAGAAAATTATGGACATAAGAACAGAAAGACCACTTAGTCCCTTGAGGCTTCAATGAGGTCATGGTTGATCAGACATTAAGAAAAACTATTTTTCCTTGTTGATATACAAATCTAAATGTAAGGTCATGGCCCAAAACAAACAAAGGAAGAAGTTAAGAGATTGTTGTTTGATTGTTGTTTGATTTATGCAAATAGTTACATTGACAATTCCTAATCGATGGCTTAATTTATAACAATGCACCTTGGGTAGAGAAAGGATACATTTAAAAGTAAATCTAAGTTTAGGAAACCTTTTTTTTCTGGTTGTAGACACCCAAGGAAAGCAAAATCTGTTCTCCTCTTCCCCACCTGTCCTTCTCCTCATTTAAGAATAGACACGTTTCCACCATTATTTCTGTAAACCTCATCATTTGATATCTCCAGCCAATGAATGAGATAAAACCTGATTCCTGATGGAGTTTCAAACACTATTTTATATCAGGTTCAGGAGATCAGTGTCCCACCGTCTGATGTCTGACAAATGTCAGCTGTACGTGTCAAAAGAATATTTTGTTTCCAAAGGACAGAAGGATATATGAAATCACATGATACTTAATCTGATTTTAGCATCGGTTGCAATAAAGTAGGGACTAGAATAGATTACTTTCTTTTGAATTAATTTCCTTTTTTAATCTGATAAAATATTTCATTTTACTTTTCTATCTTTGGTCTTTTAATTAGTCCATACTCAGACCACTGAAGCATTCTCCTATACTGTATATATAATGGAGCTAACTCTTTCTACTGAACTCTGAGGGAAGCATGTTAGGATACCACTCTGCCCATCGTGCCTGCTTCCTGAAGGAGTTATCCCATTTAACCCACTTCTCTGCTCTCACCAAACTGGTCATCTTCAAGTATTTATTTTGATAGTTACCATTGAATCTATTTCCACAACTCGCTGCCACACTGTACATTCCAGATCAACCCAACTTCCCACACCAAATGGGGAGGCATTGGCAGTGATAATGTTCTGGGGACCCAGGTTCAAATCCCACCATAGCAGAAGGTGGAATTAGAATTGAGTAAATATATGGAATTATGAGTCCAATGATGACCACAAATCAATTGTCAATTGTTGGAAAAACACATCTGGCTCACTAATGACCTTTAGGGAAGGAAACTGTCATCCTTACCTGGTCTGGCTTACATGTGACTCCAGCAATGGGGTTGACTTTTAACTGCCCTCTGGGTAATTAGGGATGGGCTATAAATGCCAGGCAGCAATGTCCTCCTCCCAAGAATGAACAAAAATCAACAAACAAATTCTCTCCATCTCACCCACCATGACCTGGGCTGTCGATGTGATAAAAGTCCCATGCCATGCCATTAGGCAGGGTATTAGCATTGAAACCCAATCATAGTGAAGGAGTGGTGCCATGATTCCACATCAGAATGGTATGTGCCATCGTGGGGATTTTGCAAGCAGTGGTGTTCCCATTGCATCTGCTGTATTTGAGGTGGTTGTGGGTTAGGATGGTACTGTCAAAGTCAGTTTAATGAATTGTTGTAGTGCGACTTGTAAATAGATAAACATTGTAGCTACAGTGGAGGGGCAACTGTTGGAGCTGATAAATACATTTCTGATCAAATGGATTGTCCTTGAATGCTTTGCACTTTTCCAGGAATATGGGGAATATTCCATCGAGCTCCTGATCTGGGACAGTGAGAAAACACTGCTCTCTGTAATAGCAGTATCTGAGCAGGCAGTGACCATGGATACTGAGTTCAGTGTCACATGGTCATTGTCCATCTCCAATTTTAGTCCTTCGTTCAAACTTCCAATAGAGTTAAAATGCTCTGTGGAATTTGTCATTTAAATGAATTGGATTATCAATAATTGGCTAATGCAATGTTTTTAACATGCTGATATAAAACATTGGTGGCTTTTGAATCGAAATGTAACAATTAATCAGGCAATAACACATTACAATACCAATACTTTTGACCAGGCAATCATATTAAAGTAGATTTTAAGAGTATTTTGTGAGAGTCCTTTTCAAAGTCGCCTTGACTAAACTGGAGTAAAATTCAAACAAAATTTACAACATGCTGACAACTAATGTGACCACATTTGAGCATTGCTATTGTGGAAAGCAACATTCCTCATGACTGAGCAGAATATGTTTCTTCATGGTAGTCTCCTCGATTAAACAATTGTGGCTTCTGGTCTAAGGGGTTTTAGTTTTAATCACAGAGCAGGACAGGAAAGCAGCTCCAATGAGCATATGAACAGGAATCTTTGAGCCTGCTCCCTCATTCAGTAAGCCCATGGATGATCTGATTTTAACCTCCTCTCTACATTCCTGCATATCCCCCAACAATCTTTCATCCCCTTCAGTGACGAAGAATCTCTCACCCTCTGCCTTTAACAAGTATTTAAAGATTCAGCATCCATTGCTTTTTGAAGGGAATTTGAACAACCCACAATCCTCTAAGAGAGGAGAACTTCATCTATATTTTAAATGGGCGACCACTACTTTTTAAACAGTGACCCCTCTTTCTATATTCTCCCGCAAGAGGAATCATCCTCTTCAACATCCTCTTAGTCAGTCCCTCAGGTAACTTCTAGGCTTCAATTAACTCACCACCGACTCTCCTGAACTCCAGAGGATACAGGCCCAGTATGTCTAACCTTTCCACATAAGGCAATCTACTCATTCCAGGTATTAGTTGAGTAAAATGTCTCTGAACTACTTTGTACTAATGGAAGGATGCTAATGCAGGGATCAGGCCTGTACTCTTTGGGATTGGTTAGCTCAGTTGGCTGGACAGCAAGCCTGTAATACAGAGTGCTGCCAACAGTGCGAGTTCAATTCTCATACCAGCTGAAGTTACAATAAATAATTCTCATTTTCAACTTCTCCTCCCCGCCCCCCCCCCCCGGCCCCCAAGGCGTGGTGGCCCTCACGTTAAACACTACTGGTCATCTCTCTGTAATGAGAGATTCACCATCTGGGACCATGGAGACTTTACTGAGATGTAGTTTCACTAATTCCATGTACTTCAGCTGAACACTGGATTGAACCTCACATTCCTGGGAATCCATTTGAACCAAACAGAGTAGAAAGTCAATAAATCCCACAGCAAATATAACTTTTTGGAATGTTGCATGTGAGGCATGATGTGTGGTCAGTGGAGTTCAGGAGTAACAGTTAGGCTAAAATCTCTGGTTCCCAAAGACTTCCCTATCCTGGTGTTTCCTCATCTTGTGCTTGTGTCTGTCATAGGCTCATTGATTAAGAGTGTTCACTGTAGTTGGCTAATTACTCTTTTATCATGCATCATGTGACTGTCAGATGAGAAAAGATCATGGTTCATTCTGACACCATAGAGGTCATTCAGCTCTACAAGGTGAAGGAAGTGGACCTTTGTCCTTTCATTGAGTGATCTCTTCGACCCTGTAATGGTGACTAAACAGAAATCTAGACTGCCCCAAGTCTTCTTGGGGTATGTAGATTGTCCAACCAGAGGGGAGGCCATATTGGATTTGGTACTCGGTAATGAACCGGGACAAGTGGTGGGCTTGTTAGTGGGTGAACATTTTGGTGATGGTGACCACAATTCTGTGACTTTCACCTTGGTTATGGAGAGAGATAGGTGCACACAACAAGGTAGATTTTATAATTGGGGGAAGGGAAATTACGAGGCTGTAAGGCAGGATTTGAGGAGCATACGTGGGGAGCATAGGCTGTCAGGGAAGGATGTGGTGGAAATGTGAAACTTTTTCAAAGAGCAGATACGACGTGTCCATGATATGTATGTACCTATCAGGCAGGAAAGAAATGGTCGTGTGAGGGAGCCTTGGTTGACGAGAGAGGTTGAATGTCTGGTAAAGAGGAAGAAGGAGGCTTACATAAGGTGAGGAAACAGGATTCAGACAGAGCAGTGGAGGGATACAGGATAGCCAGAAGGGACCTGAAGAAAGGGATTAGGAGAGCTAAGAGAGGGCATGAAAAATCGTTGGCAGATAGGATCAAGGATAACCCCAAGGCATTTTATGCGTATGTGAGAAACCAGAGAATGACGAGAACGAGGGTAGGTCCGAACAAGGACAGTAGTGGGAGACTGTGTATTGAGTCGGAAGAGATAGGAGAGGTCTTGAACAAGTACTTCTCTTCAGTATTTACGAACGAGAGGGACCGTATTGTAGAAGAGGAGAGTGTGAAATGGACTGGTAAGCCAGAAGAGATACCTGTTAGGAAGGAAGATGTGTTGGACATTTTGAACAACTTGAGGATAGACAAGTCCCCCGGGCCTGACGGGATATATCCTAGGATTATGTGGGAAGCAAGAGAGGAAAGTGCAGTACCGTTGGCAATGATCTTCTCGTCTTCACTGCCAAAGGGGGTGGTACCAGGGGACTGGAGAGTAGCGAATGTTGTGCCCCTGTTCAAAAAAGGGAATAGGGATAACCCCGGGAATTACAGGCCTGTTAGTCTTACTTCTGTGGTAGGCAAAGTAATGGAAAGGGTACTGAGGGATAGGATTTATGAGTATCTGGAAAGACACTGCTTGATTAGGGACAGCCAGCACGGATTTGTGAAGGGTAGGTCTTACCTTACAAGTCTTATTGAATTCTTCGAGGAGGTGACCAAGCATGTGGATGAGGGAAGAGCAGTGGATGTAGTGTACATGGATTTCAGTAAGGCATTTGATAAGGTTCCCCATGGTAGGCCTATGTGGAAATTCAGGAGGCATGGGATAGAGGGAAATTTGGCCAATTGGATAGAAAACTGGCTAACCGGTCGAAGGCAGAGAGTGGTGGTAGATGGTAAATATTCAGCCTGGAGCCCAGTTACAAGTCGAGTTCCGCAGGGATCAGTTCTGGGTCCTCTGCTGTTCGTAATTTTTATTAATGACTTGGATGAGGGAGCCGAAGGGTGGGTCAGTAAATTTGCAGATGATACGAAGATAAGTGGAGTTGTGGACAGTGAGGAGGGCTGTTATCGGCTGCAGAGGGACTTAGATATGATGCAGAGCTGGGCTGAGGAGTGGCAGATGGAGTTCAACCCTGCCAAGTGTGAGGTTGTCCATTTCCAACCCCAACCTCACCATCAAACCAGCTGACAAGGGAGGCGCGGTAGTAGTTTGGCGCACTGACCCCGAGTTCGATTCCAGCCTCAAATGACCGTCTGTAGAGTTTCCAATTCTGTCCATGTCTGTGTGGCCACTGAGTGCCCCAGTTTCCTCCTACAGTCCAAATATGCGCAGGTTAGGTGGATTGGTTCTGCTAAATTCCCAATAGTGTCCAGGTGTATAGGCTAGGTGGGCTGAGGAGTGGCAGATGGAGTTCAACCCTGCCAAGTGTGAGGTTGTCCATTTTGGAAGAACAAATAAGAATGCGGAATACAGGGTTAATGGTAGGGTTCTTAGTCAGGTGGAGGAACAGAGGGATCTTGGGGTGTATGTACATAGATCTTTGAAGGTTGCCACTCGGGTGGATAGAGCTTGTAAGAAGGCCTATGGTGTATTAGCGTTCATTAGCAGAGGGATTTAATTCAAGAGTCGTGAAGTGATGTTGCAGCTGTACAGGACTTTGGTTAGGCCACAGTTGGAGTACTGTGTGCAGTTCTGGTTGCCTCACTTTAGGAAAGATGTGGAAGCTTTGGAGAGGGTGCAGAGAAGGTTTACCAGGATGTTGCCTGGAATGGAGAGGAAGTCGTACGAGGATAGGTTGAGAGTTCTCGGTCTTTTCTCGTTGGAACGGCGAAGGATGAGGGGTGAGTTGATAGAGGTTTATAAGATGATCAGAGGAATAGATAGAGTAGACAGTCAGAAACTTTTTCCCCGGGTACAACAGAGTGTTACAAGGGGACATAAATTTAAGGTGAAGGGTGGAAGGTATAGGGGAGATGTCAGGGGTGGGTTCTTTACCCAGAGAGTGGTGGGGGCATGGAATGCGCTGCCCGTGGGAGTGGTAGAGTCGGAATCATTGGCGACCTTTAAGCGGCAATTGCATAGGTACATGGATGGGTACTTAATCTAGGTTAGAAGTTCGGCACAACATCGTGGGCCGAAGGGCCTGTTCTGTGCTGTATTGTTCTATGTTCTATGTTCTATGTTCTATGTTCTATGTTCTATGTTCTGACATCAGCAGATTCCAGTTTGGAAATCCGCAGTCCAGGATCGTTCAAGGCAAAGATTGTTAATAAACAAACTTTCACTAGCCTCCCATACCACCCCTCCCCTCATCTCTAATCAAGACTTCAGGAGAGCTCATCTTCAGTTCTCGACCTTTCAGAATCATCTGGAGGTGAACCATTAAAAAGGAAATCAGTTCATTATTTTTCCAAATCTGTTTTTTGACCTAAATCAATTTCTTTAGCTGCCTCCTCAAGGGCCCAGTACAAATGGCATGTTGCCTCATTAGTCCCCACGTCAGCCTCATAACCCAAATCTAAAAGGGGAAAAAAATAAGCAGGAATGGTCCAAAACTCTCGGGAGGCAGTGGAATGGTGGTAATGTCACTGAGCTGGAAATCCAGAGGCCCAGGGATACATGGGCTCAATCCCACCAGAGTGGAAGATGAAATCTAAATCCAATATAAACTGGAATAAAATCTCATCTAGTGGTAACTGGGTACCATATCAACTATTATAAAAACCCACCTGGCTCACTAATATGAACTGTCCTTTTCCAAACTGGCCAACTCACATATAAACGTAACTCTGGACCCATAGCAATGTGGGTGACTCTCAGCTGCCCTCTGAAATGGCTCAGCAAGCTGTTCTGTTCAAGGGCAATTAAGGATGGGCTACAAATGCCGGTTCAATTTTTCTTGTCTTGATCAGTAAGGGGTCAAGAGTTAGGGGAAGAAGAGAGGAGAATGAGAAGCAAATAGCCGTGATCAAATTGTAGAGCAGACTAAATGGGTTGAACGGCCTAATTCTGAGTCTTATTGTCTCACAGAATGTTGGTAGTACTGGCAAGATCACTATTTATTGCCCACCATTCATTACCCTTGAGATGAAGGTGAACCATCTTCTTGAACAAAAATGGATGGACTTGGTCAGCCATTTCAGAGTCACCTTATTGCTGTGGGTCTGTAGTCACATGGAGGGCAGACTGGGTAAGGAGAGTGGATTTCCTTCACTAAAAGACATTTGTGCTTGTTCCTTCAAAGACCATCTCTTAGTTTCATGGTTGCCATTAATGATATGAGGTTTTTTTATTCCAGATTTAATTTAGTTTAATTGAGCACCAGATGGTAAAAATTGTCACAATGAGATTTGAATTGACCAATGAACACCTCTCCTTCACTTGTCTAGTAACATAACCACTATGCTATCATATCATGCAACCTATCCACAGAAATATCAAAATGTCTAGAAATATTAATGACATGTGTTTCATAAAATTTTCAGGAGCAGAAAAACTTCATAAATATTTAATTAATATACTAATTACTACTTAATTCACCTTATGTTGTGCAAAATGATTTGACTAAGTAGGTATCAGTCAGAAAGGTAGATGGATTCTAACCATTCACAACAAGGCTGGTACAACTCGAATATATTTTTCTCTTGTGAATAAATCTGAAAGGCTTAAACATAAATTATTTTCTCAGGTTTTTTGTGTTGTACTTTTATGGGTTATGGGCAGTATAAATTGCCTTTGTTTTACAATTTTTATTAATGTGTTTTGCAAATTGCAGCAGAACTTGAGAAAATTGCCACACACATCAACAGAGAGAGAATAAATAGTCTTTGCCTGACCAGTTTTGAAGGGTCACTTGATGATCAACCAGCAGTATTTACCGATCGAGCTATCTAGATTGGTTCTGAAACAGGGAGTCTGTTTTTGTGGCAAAAAAATCATCAATTTGCAGAGACTGACCGTGTTAATGGAAGAAACACTCAGATTTGTGAAAGAGTGTATTGTGTCTCTCAAGTTCCCTGAAATGCTTCAGCGATGAATTGGCTTTGAACACTCACTGTCAGGTAATAGACAACAGCCATTTTGTGCCTCTCCAAGTAATAATGAGATGTAGAGTTAACTGTTGGTGGTCTTGTTTGAAAGAGACATCTTGAAGAAAAATAAAGTTAAGAACGCTCATTTCTACAGCATCCTCTGTGAGCTTGAAACACAAAGCCAATGAAGTACTTTATTTTTTGGAAGTGTGAAGTCATGATAGTTTTATCACTCCATAGGGCTGCTCTCTCATTGGAGAGAGGTGACTGACTGTGGATTAAGCTGAGGGTCACCATGCCTCGGGTGAGGGCAGATGTTGAGAAGGAGAGCCCTTTGGAATTAAACCAATCCTATTTGGCATCACAAACCACTTGTTCAGCCAACTGAGCAAACTGACCTCTAGTTTTACTTTTAGATTTTGAAGTGTAGTCATTGTTGTCAGGTGGAAAACACGGCACTCAATTTGCATGCATCTAGCTCCCACAGGTGCGTTGAGGTCAGAACCATTTGTTTGTAGTGATGTTGGTTGAGGGTTAAATATTTGGTCAGCACTACAAAACTTAACTGCTCTTCTTCAAAATAATGTCTTTGGATCTTTTTCAACCACCTGAGAGGGCAGCTAGAGTCTGTGTTTAATGTCTCAGCTAAAATAAAGCATCTCGAACAGTGCAGGATCTCAAACACGGAGAAAGTGAGGACTGCAGATGCTGGGGATCAGAGCGTCAGCACTACAAAACTTAACTGCTCTTCTTCAAAATAATGTCTTTGGATCTTTTTCAACCACCTGAGAGGGCAGCTAGAGTCTGTGTTTAATGTCTCAGCTAAAATAAAGCATCTCGAACAGTGCAGGATCTCAAACACGGAGAAAGTGAGGACTGCAGATGCTGGGGATCAGAGCTTAAAAATGTGTTCTGGAAAAGTGCAGCAGGTCAGGCAGCATCCAAGGAGAAGGAGAATCGACGTTTTGGGCATAAGCCCTTCTTCAGGAATGAGGAGGGTGTGCCAAGCAGGCTAAATTAAAAGGTAGGGAGGTGGGACTTGGGGGAGGGGCGTTGGGAATGCGATAGGTGGAAGGAGGTTAAGGTGAGGGTGATAGGCCAG
>NC_057728.1:65789795-65805235 GCF_004010195.1 Chiloscyllium plagiosum | reverse complement strand
TGCAGGATCTCGAACAGTGCAGGATCTCGAACAGTGCAGAATCTCGAACAGTGCGGGATCCCAAACAGTGCAGCATCTCGAACAGTTCAGGCTCCTGAACAGTGCAGCGTCTCGAAAAGTGCAGGATACTGAACAGTGCCGGATCCAGAACAGTGCAGCATCGTGAACAGTGCAGGATCCCGAACAGTGCAGGATCTCGAACAATGCAGGATCTCGAACAGTGCAGGATCTCGAACAGTGCAGCATCCCGATCAGTGCAGGATCCCGAACAGTGCAGGATCCCGAACAGTGCAGGATCTCGAACAATGCAGCATCTCGAACAGTTCAGGATCTCGAACAGTGCAGCATCTCCAATAGTGCAGGATCTCGAACAGTGCAGAATCTCGAACAGTGCGGGATCCCAAACAGTGCAGCATCTCGAACAGTTCAGGCTCCTGAACAGTGCAGCGTCTCGAAAAGTGCAGGATACTGAACAGTGCCGGATCCAGAACAGTGCAGCATCTTGAACAGTGCAGGATCCCGAACAGTGCAGGATCTCGAACAGTGCAGCATCCCGATCAGTGCAGCATCCCGATCAGTGCAGGATCTTGAACAGTGCATTATTCCGACCAGTGCAGCATCCCGAACAGTGCAGGATCCCGAACAGTGCAGGATCACGAACGGTGCAGGATCCTGAACTGTGCAGGATCTCGAACAGTGCAGGATCCTGAACAGTGCAGCATCTCGAACAGCGCAGGATCCAGAATAGTGCAGGATCCCGAACAGTGTAGGATCCGGAACTGTGCAGGATCTCGAACAGTGCAGCATCTCGAACAGTGCAGGCTCCTGAAAAGTGCAGGATCTCGAAGAGTGCAGCATCTCGAACAGTGCAGCATCTCGAACAGTGCAGGATCCCGAACAGTGCAGGATCTCGAACAGTGCAGCATCTTGAACAGTGCATGATCTCGAACAGTGCAGGATCTCGAACAGTGCAGCATCCCGAACAGTGCAGGATTTTGAACAGTGCAGCATCCAGAACAGTGCAGGATTCCGAATAGTGCAGGATCCCGAACAGTGCAGGCTCCTGAACAGTGCAGGGTCTCGAACAGTGCAGCATCTCGATCAATGCAGGATCTCGAACAGTGCAGGATCCCGAACTGTGCAGGATCTCGAACAATGCTGGATCTCAAACAGTGCAGGATCTCGAACAGTGCAGCATCTTGATCAATGCAGGATCTCGAACAGTGCAGGATCCCGAACTGTGCAGGATCTCGAACAATGCTGGATCTCAAACAGTGCAGGATCTCAAACAGTGCAGCATCTAGATCAATGCAGGATCTCGAACAGTGCAGGATCCCGAACTGTGCAGGATCTCGAACAATGCTGGATCTCAAACAGTGCAGGATCTCGAACAGTGCAGCATCTCGAACAGTGCAGCATCTCGAACAGTGCAGCATCTCGAACAGTGCCGGATCTCGAACAGTGCAGCATTTCATACAGTGCAGCATCTCGAACAGTGCAGCATCTCGAACAGTGCAGCATCTCGAACAGTGCTGCATCTCGAACAGTGCAGGATCCCGAACAGTGCAGGATCTCGAACAGTGCAGCATCTCGAACAGTGCAGCATCTTGAACAGTGCAGGATCCTGAACAGTGCAGCATCTCGAACAGGGCAGGATCCTGAACAGTGCAGCATCTCGAACAGTGCAGGATCTCGAACAGTGCAGGCTCCTGAACAGTGCAGGATATCGAACAGTACAGGATCTCGAACAGTGCAGCATCTCGAACAGTGCAGGATCCCGAGCAGTGCAGCATCTCGATCTGTGCAGCATCCCAAACAGTGCAGGATCCCGAACAGTGCAGGATCCCGAACTGCGCTGCATCCCGAACAGTGCAGTATCCCAAACAGTGCAGAAACCCGATCAGTGCAGCATCTCGAACAGTGCAGGTTCTCGAACAGTGCAGGATCTCGAACAGTGCCGCATCTCGAATAGTGCAGGATCCCGAAAGGCGCAGCATCTCGAACAGTGCAGGATCTCGAACAGTGCAGCATCTCGAACAGTGCAGCATCTCGAGCAGTGCAGGATCCCGAACAGTGCAGGCTCCCGAACAGTGCAGCATCTCGAACAGTGCCGCATCTCGAACAGTGCAGGATCCAGAACAGTGCAGGATCTCGAACAGTGCAGCATCTTGAACAGTGCAGGATCCCGAACAGTGCAGCATCTCAAACAGTGCAGGATCCCAAACAGTGCAGCATCTCGAACAGTGCAGGATCTCTAACAGTGCAGCATCTTGAACAGTGCAGGATCTCGAACAGTGCAGGTTCTCGAACGTGCAGGATCTCGAACAGTGCAGCATCTTGAACAATGCAGGATCCCGAATAGTGCAGCATCTCAAACAGTGCAGGATCCTGAACAGTGCAGCATCTCGAACAGTGCAGCATCTCGAACAGTGCTGCATCTTGAACAGTGCAGGATCCCGAACAGTGCAGCATCTCAAACAGTGCAGGATCCTGAACAGTGCAGCATCTCGAACAGTGCCGGTTCTCGAACAGTGCAGCATCTTGAACAGTGCAGGATCCCGAACAGTGCAGCATCTCGAACAGTGCAGGATTCCGAACAGTGCAGCATCTCGAACAGTGCCGGATCTCGAACAGTGCAGCATTTCATACAGTGCAGCATCTCGAACAGTGCAGCATCTTGAACAGTGCAGGATCCCGAACAGTGCAGCATCTCGAACAGTGCAGGATTCCGAACAGTGCAGCATCTCGAACAGTGCCGGATCTCGAACAGTGCAGCATTTCATACAGTGCAGCATCTCGAACAGTGCAGCATCTCGAACAGTGCAGGATCCCAAACAGTGCAGCATCACGAATAGTGCAGCATCTCGAACAGTGCAGCATCTCGAACAGTGCAGCATCTCGAACAGTGCAGGATCCTGAACAGTGCAGGCTCCCGAACAGTGCAGCATCTCGAACAGTGCCGCATCTCGAACAGTGCAGGAACCCCAATAGTGCAGCATCTCGAACAGTGCAGGATCTCGAACAGTGCAGCATATTGAACAGTGCAGCATCTTGAACAGTGCAGGATCCTGAACAGTGCAGCATCTCGAACAGGGCAGGATCCCGAACAGTGCAGCATCTCGAACAGTGCCGCATCTCGAACAGTGCAGGAACCCGAACAGTGCAGCATCTCGAACAGTGCAGGATCTCGAACAGTGCAGCATATTGAACAGTGCAGCATCTTGAACAGTGCAGGATCCTGAACAGTGCAGCATCTCGAACAGGGCAGGATCCCGAACAGTGCAGCATCTAGAACAGTGCAGCATCTCGAACAGTGCAGGCTCTCGAACAGTGCAGGATCCCAAACAGTGCAGCATCATGAATAGTGCAGCATCTCAAACAGTGCAGCATCTCAAACAGTGCAGGATCTCGAACAGTGCAGGATCCCAAACAGTGCAGCAGCACGAATAGTGCAGCATCTCGAACAGTGCAGCATCTCGAATAGTGCAGCATCTCGAACAGTGCAGGATCCCGAACAGTGCAGCATCTCGAACAGTGCAGCATCTCGAACAGTGCCGCATCTCGAACAGTGCAGGATCCCGAACAGTGCAGGATCTCGAACAGTGCAGCATCTTGAACAGTGCAGCATCTTGAACAGTGCAGCATCTTGAACAGTGCAGGCTCCCGAACAGTGCATGATCCCGAACAGTGCAGCATCTCAAACAGTGCAGGATCCCGAACAGTGCAGGATCCCGAACAGTGCAGCATCTCGAACAGTGCAGCATCTCGAACAGTGCAGGATCTCGAACAGTGCAGGATCTGCGACGGCTGCTCGGGTTTAGGGCTTTTGCCCAAAACATCGATTTTCCTGCTGCTCGGATGCTGCCTGACCTGCTGTGCTTTTCCAGCACCACACTAATCTAGACTCTGGTTTCCAGCATCTGCAGTCCTTGTTTTTACCATTAGTGCTAAAGTCTCAATCGGACACACCATCTCTCTGAATGTAAATACAGTAAGCTATAAGCAGAGCGATGGCTAATACCTTTGGCTCTGAGACTAGTAGCACTTGCTTGATCATCTGCAATTGTTGCCACAAGATCTTTATCAGGATGAGCTGACCAACCTGACGAGAGCTCTCATGAAGAATCTCTTGAAAGTCCTAATCTTACCTCGAACTGAAGCCAGTTTAATGGGATCCAGATTGGAGTGTTAGTGACAACAGCAGAGAAGTACACGTTTTACCACAATGTATGTCAAAGCATGGAAACACAGGCTGTTTTTCAAACTCACTACTCTCACATTGGCAGATCATTGATCCATCTTCCTAAATAAATCCTTAGCACCCAATGTTTCTATGTGGACAGACACTCAGGAGAGTAGCTTTAAGACATAACCAATAACTGGGTACAGCATTCTGTGGGGGAGTCTTTATTATTCTGTTGTGGCCCTGTTCGCCGAGCTGGGAATTTGTGTTGCAGACATTTCGTCCCCTGTCTAGGTGACATCCTCAGTGCTTGGGAGCCTCTAGTGAAGCGCTTCTGTGATGTTTTCTCTGGCATTTATAGTGGTTTGAATCTGCCGCTTCCGGTTGTTAGTTCCAGCTTCCGTTGCAGTGGTCGGTATATTGAGTCCAGGTCGATGTGCTTATTGATTGAATCTGTGGATGAGTGCCATGCTTCTAGGAATTCCCTGGCTGTTCTCTGTTTGGCTTGTCCTATAATAGTAGTGTTGTCCCAGTCGAACTCATGTTGCTTGTTATCTGCGTGTGTGGCCACTAAGGATAGCTAGTCATGTCGTTTCACTACTATTATAGGACAAGCCAAACAGAGAACAGCCAGGGAATTCCTAGAGGCATGGCACTCATCCACAGATTCAATCAATAAGCACATCGACCTGGACCCAATATACTGACCACTGCAACGGACAGCTGGAACTGACAACCGGAAGCGGCAGGTACAAATCACTATAAATGACGAACAGGACCACAACACCGAGCACCCGAGCTACAAATCTTCTCACAAACTTTATTATTCTGCATTCCAATCTACCTGAAGCTGTGCATATACTGTACACTGATGACATCGCTTTAACCATAAAATATCATCGGGTCAGTTGGCCATTGACGAGACAGAGCGATTTACAGCTTACTCCCACCACTGGTGATGTCAGTTAAACCTGCAAAGGATTGTCACTCCAATATTAACCTCAACCCCCAGAAACCTGAGCCCAGAAAATACCATTCTGTAGTACTCAGGTACACCATGATAGAATCCATTCTGCTGAAGGGACACACTCGATCACATGATCTCATATAATCAGCTCCAGAACTTCAAGAAGAATCTAGGCATCAGGGTCACCCTGATCTTGGAACACATTGACTCCACATGGAGAGCAGACCCTCCAATCCTCCATACAGAACGTGACACTGGCACCTCTTGACCTGTTGTACACTCCATTGACATACTGCCCTTCAGCATCATGAGTACATCACACAGGCACAGAATACAGGAGAAGTTCAGCAGGTCTGGCAGCATCTGCAGACAGAGAAACAGTGTTAATGTTGCAAAACAAATATAACCTCTCCTTCAGAACTGAAGTTAAAAGTCACACAACACCAGGTTATAGTCCAGCAGGTTTATTTGAAATCTCACAAGCAGTGCTCCAAAAACTTGTCATTTCAAATAAACCTGTTGGACTATAACCTGGTGTTGTGTGACATTTGTCGTTGTCCACCGTAGTCCACCAACACCTGCGCCTCCACAACAGAACAGAAGAACTTCAGGATTCTGAAGAATAGTCATATTGAAATGTTAACTCTGTTTCTCTCTCCACATACGCTGTTAGACCTGTTGAGTTTCTCCAGCAATTTCTGCATTTGTTTCAGATTTCCAGCGTCCGCAGTATTCAGCTTTTACACAACAATTACTTCCCTGCTTAGATCCATTGTTCAGCTGCATATTGCTATAAGTATTATCAGCAGCCCACTTTCATCAGAACAATTCGCTAATTGAGTTTCTTGTCTCATTAACACATTCCTGCTGTGAACATGCAGCCTTCAGAGAACAGTAACACACAGGAGCTCTCGATCTGGATAGACCTGACCAGCAGACCACTAACCGGGATATAACCCAAGTGGTCACTTTTGGCCATTCCTGAGCTCCTTCAGCAATCTTCCCTCAGCCCTAATGACTAATCACACAACACCCGGGAAAAGCTGCAACACACCAACTGTACAGAAGAGATTCCTGGAGATCAAGGGGCATAAAAAATAACAAGAAAGAAAAGAGAAGGTTATGGCAGATACTGAGGGCCGTAGCGGTGAAACTGATTGAGTTCCTAGAGGAGTATAGAAAGAGCAGGGGGACCTGTTAAAGGAAGTTAGAATAGCTAAGACAATGCGTGAGGAAGGATTGGTGGATATAGTAAAAGGAAACCTAAATGTGTTCTTTTAAGTATGTAAAAAGCAAGAGAATGATGAGAGAGAGAGTAAGATCCAGCAGGGACCATCAAGAGAATGTGTGTGTGGATCCAGAATATGTGAGCACTGTTCTCAATGAATATTCTGTGTCAGTCTTCACAATGAATACAAGGATGGACATCAGGAAAAAGAACTGAGAGAGATCAGAAGAAATAAATGTAGGCAGAGAGGGTATGCTAGCCAGTTTTGCAGCCTTAATAGTGGATTGATCCATAGGCCCAGAGAACAATATGTCCCAGGCTGTTGAGGAAGGAAAGGGACAAACCATCAGGAGTCCTGCAAGTAATTTTCAAATCCTCTTTGGCCAAAGATGAGGTGCCAGAGGACTGGACGACTGCTAACATTGTCCCGTTATTAACGAGGCACAAAGGAAAAAATCAGGAAATTGCAGACCAGCCACTCTAACCTCGGCAGTGGGGAAGTTAATGGAAAAAATTCAGAAGGACAGAATGTATCTGCGCTTGGGGAGACACGGATTAATCAGGGATTAATCAGCATGAATTTGTTAAAGAGAAGTTGTACTTGATAAATTGGATCAAATGTTTTGAGGAGGAAACAGGACTTGAAAGGGTCATGATTTTAATGTGGGCTACATGGAGTTTAACAAAGTTTTGGAGAAGGTCCCTCATGGTAAACTGGTCAAGCAAGTACAAGCCAATGGGATCGAAGGCAAAGTCACGCTTTGGGTCTAACATTAGCGAAGGGGAAGGAAGCAGATGATGATGACAGGGGGATGTTACAGTGATTGGAGGTCTGTATCCATTGTGGCCCAGTGCTAGTGACCTTGCCATTTGTGGTGTACAGTATTGATTTGGATTTAAATGTAAGAAGTATGGTCAGACATTTGTGGATGTTACAAAAATTGTTTAAGGAGGCAAAAAGTGAGTGGGATAGCCATAAACCGCAGGAGGATATCGATGGACTGGTCAGCGGGACAGAGCAGTGGCAAATGGAATTCATCGCAGAACCGTGTGAGGTAATACCCTTGGGGAGTGCGAACAAGGCAAGGGATTACAGTGGGAACAGCAGGAGCCTGCACAGTACTGAAGATCAGAGGAACCTTGTGTGTAAATCCACAGATCCCTGAAGGAGATAGATATGGTGGTTAAGAAGGCACATGGGGATTTGACAGTGGTTATGTGCTCACCAATAGGTCAGCTCTTTATTCCAGATTTTATTGGGTTTAGAATGTCACCCTCTGCTTTGTTAGGATTTGAAGTCATGTCTCAAGAACATTGGCCTGGGGTCTTAGGTTAGCCAGTCCAGGGACATTACTGTTGCATGACCACCTCCTAACCTGTACACTGGATAAAAGGAGTTAAACCTCTCTCTTTTCCACTATTGCTAATGGACCTCCCCTGACCAGCAACAGATGTCAATGAAATCCTGCAGATGCTGGAAATCTGAGACAAACACACACAGTGCAGGAGAAACACAAGCAGTTCTGACTACATCTGTGTGGAGAGAGCAGTGAAATATGACTTTTCACACATTTCCAGATTCACTGACCTTTGCTTTACATTTTTTCTCATTATCTGTATTCTCTTGTCAATTTACGTGCATTTCTCTGGAATCTATCAGCTTCAAAAGCTGCCGACCTTTCATGCATTAGTGACCTGGCTACCTTTTCATCAGCACTTTTCAAATCTAGACATAGGTAATGACCCAAAGTGCTATCTAACACTTATAGCAAATGTGAACATTAAAGGGGAACTTAGCAGAGTTATGGGCATCTCAAGCAGCACATTGTAATTATTGTCACTTCCAGCTTCCCCATTGTCACATCCTCAGGAAAGCTGAGAGCTGTAATCTTCTCTCAAATTGTAAATTCTGCACCATTTCATATTTCTATATGGATGACAAGCAGAAACATTCTGAAACAAATTTCTGGTTTGTTCCTGTTAGCTCCAGAATTTGTTTCACCAAAAAAATCCCATTGCATCTGGAATGAAAGGGAGCAGCAAGAGTTTGAATTTATAAAGTGCCTATAGTTTAATTAAAACATCCTGACACTGACCTACACACATGGATAGTTTGATCCACATTGTCACTTGGAAGGATGCCTTAAAGGAAGGGAAAGAGGCTGATGGATTTTGTGAGAATTCCAGAGTTCCTTAACTCTGAAACTCAGCCACTTCTGTCTCCTTTCGATTGGTGACAACACATTAACTGAAAAGGTTTCCTTGTGAAACCTCATGGAACACTCTAAAGTAAAGGTGTTATATAAATGGAGGTTGGTAATTATACAAATGTTGATACACCTTTACCTCCAGCCTCCTATTTAACTTGCGCGGCCAATTGTATCTAATCACTCACTTCCGGCTATTTGTAAACTGTACATCAGCTAGTCAGTCGAAAGTGCAGTCACAGAGAGAGTATTCTGCCCCTTCCTCATATCCATCATCACATTTTTGGGAGTCCAACTGCTTTTTGTTACATCTTTCCCTGGCTCAGTGTTGGCTCTCTCTCTGTCTGTCTCTGCATATCTCTCTCTGTCTCTCTCTCTGCATCTCTCTCAATCTCTCTCTGCATCTCTCACAACCACAATGTCTAATCTGTTTTTATTGATGTTGGCTGAGAGATTTAAAAATGGCCATGACACAGAGGAGTACAGCTTCATCTCAATCCACCTTCTAGAGTTTGGTGTGGCCTTGAGTTAACATCTTGTCTGAAAGACAGCTTTTATCACAGAACACCATTCCTCTAGTATCCTGCCAGAATAATAAAACCCACAATGTTTTGCAAGTAAATGCATCAGGTAAAATGGTAATGCAATGCTTCAGCAAGCTCAGTAAAGGTTAAACTCTGGGCAGGGAAACGACACTCATGAAGGAACATGAGGCCAAAGGGAAAGCAGTAACCCTGTGTCCCAATGGTCTCCCCTATGGTCCTTACAAACAGGATTGCTGAATTTATCTCTGTAAGTTCATCCGTCAGGTTGTACTGATCAGTCATTAGCAATGCTTAATGATGCTTGAAGTGTGCTCTGGTTTGGGTTTAGCAAAAATTAATGGACTGAATTCGAACAGAGTCACACGAGTATCATTACACAGGCACAACTTATCCATGCCCTGATATGCACCACAGCGATAAACCAACAGAGTTCCATTTGTTATGGTGCTTACAGACGTCCACTCAACATTTCCCGATTTTTTTGAACTCACTTGTTTGTTGTCTATCTCTACAAATATTGTCATTGTGTCAGGAATCTTACAGCTCATATTCAAGCACAGCTGCATTATCCAAATCTGTTGCTGTATTCAATGAAATTGTTGCTGCTGTTCATGTGTTTAGATAATTACACGCGGTGGTACAACACTCTGACTCCAGATATCATTTCTGCCATTCTTGGAACAGAAATGAGGGATTTTGAGCACTGTGGGACATGAAATTGTCTATTGAAAGCTAC
The DNA here is from genome assembly GCF_004010195.1 of Chiloscyllium plagiosum. Lineage (NCBI taxonomy): Eukaryota > Metazoa > Chordata > Chondrichthyes > Orectolobiformes > Hemiscylliidae > Chiloscyllium > Chiloscyllium plagiosum. Next base: position 65,795,369 of record NC_057728.1, on the reverse strand, counting down.
AGACAATTCATCTGGAACAAGCCCACAGGCTTTCACAGCAGATTGGAACATATGGAATAGGAGCAGGGATTAGGCCATTCGCCCCATAACATCTGCTTTCCCACTCAGTAAGACCATGGCTGACTTCTACCACTGCTCCATTTTCCTGCACGTTCCCCAATCCCCTTCATTTGCTGGGGTTCAAAATAAAATCACAGTCATAAACGTACTCAATGACAGAGAATCCCCAAACCCTAGGGCAGGGCTGTCCAAAGATTCACACCCTGCCCTTCTGGTAAATGTAGAGTGTAGAATCTCCACAGTGTGGAAACAGGCCATTTGGCCCAACAAGTTCACACTGATCCTCCAAAGAGTAACCCACCCAGACCCATTCCCCAACATTTCCCATGACTAATACACCTAACCTGCATATCTTTGGACTATGGGAGGAAACCCACGCAGACACGGGGAGAATGTGCAAACTCCAAGCAGACAGTCACCCGAGGCTGGAATTGAACCCAGGTCCCTGGCACTGTGAGGCAGCAGTGTTAACCACTGAGCCACCGTGCTACCGGTGTGATATTATAGTCCCCCATTCCCTTCTTGAAATGGTTGGCTTTGTCTGTACAGCTGCCAACAGATCAGGGGGTAGTTGAACTCATTCTGCATTGTGCCTACTTTATCACTTAGCACAGATCAGGCTGGGGCAAATCTACATTGGTGCTGCACCAGTGTGACACACAGAGGGACTGTTTTTAAATGTTTAAATTGGTGGATCCCTAACTATATTAATGAAGGGAGAAAGCTCATTCTATCATCCCTGAAGAAATATTGCTATCGCATTGCTAATTATGGGATCTTGCTGTTTGCATGTTGTTTGCTGTGTTTTCCAACATTACAACAGTAACCTAACATTTCTCTGGTTGTAAAGCATCTTGGGATGTCCTGAGTGTGACACAAAGTTAGGTCAGAGAGTGAGGTGTGAACAAGATATAAGGAGTGTATGAAGGGCTATGATGAGTGGAATAAGTTGGCAAAGATCTGGCAAATGGAGTATAATCTGGAAAAATGCAAAATTGTCCAATTTGGCAGGAAGAGTTAAAACAAAAACAACATCTTATCTAAACAGTGGAAGGTTACAGAGCTCTGAGATACAGAGGGATCTGGGTGTCCCAGTGCGTTAACCACAGAAGGTTAGTCTGCAGGTACAGTCAGGAAAACTGATAAGACTGTTATGGCTTATTGAGAGGGAAATTGAGCAAAGGAGCGAGGACATTATACTTCAGATATATAGGGCACTAGTGAGACAAACCTGGCAATACTGTATATAGTCTCAGCCTCCTTATTGAAGGAAGGATGGTAATGCATTGGAAGCAATTCAGAGAAAGTTTATCTGACTAATCCCTGGAAGGAGTGCGTTATTTTATGAGGAAAGGTTGGACAGACTGGGCTTGTTTCCCCTGGAGTTTAGAGAGTGAGGGGGTGAGTTGGCTGAAACATATAAGACGCCGGCTGGGTGGATGCTGAGAGGATATTTCCTCTTGAGAGACAATCTAGAACCAGGCATCACAGTTTAAAAATAAGAGACCATCCTTTTAAATGGAAATGGAGAGAATATAATCATAGAGATATACAGCACAGAAACAGACCCTTCAGTCCAACCCATCCATGCCAATCAGATATCCAACCTTAATCTAGTCCCATTTGCCAGCACTTGGCCCATATCCCTCTAAACCCTTCCTATTCGTATACCCATCCAGATGTCTTTTAAATGTTGTAATTGTACCAGCCTCCACCACTTCCTCTGTCAGTTCATACACTCACCACCCTCTGTGTGAAAACGTTGCCCCTTCGGTCCCTTTTAAATCTTTCCCCTCTCATCTTAAACCTATGCCACTCTAATCCCCCAACCCAGGGAAAAAAAGCTTGTCTATTTATCCTATCCATGCCCCTCATGATTTTATAAACCTCTATAAGGTCACCCCTCAGCCTCCGACACTCCAGGGAAAACAGCCCCAGCCTGTTCAGCCTCTCTCTATATCTCAAACCCTCCAACCCTGGCAACATTATTGTAAATTTTTTTCTGAACTTTTTTAAGTTTCACAACATCCTTCCTATAGGAAGGAGACCAGAATTGCACACAATATTCCAAAAGTAGCCTAACCAATGCCCTGTACAGCTGCAACATGATCTCCCAACTCCTGTACTCAATACTCTGAACAATAAAAGAAAGCATATCAAAAGCCTTCTTCGCTATCCTATCTACCTGTGACTCCACTTTCAAGGAATTATGAACCTGCAAAACTCCCCAGGACCTTACCATTAAGTGTATAAATCCTGCTCTGATTTACCTTTCCAAATTACAGCACCTCATGTTTATCTAAATTAAACTTTATCTGCCACTCATCAGCCCATTGGCCCAGCTGATCAAGATCCCATTGCACTCTGAGGTAAGCTTCTTCACTATCCACTACACCTCCAATTTTAGTGTCATCTTCAAAGTTACTAACTATACCTCCTATGCTCACATCCAAATCATTTATATAAATCATAAAAACATCGATACTTGTGGTACTCCACTGGTCACAGGCCTCCAGTTTGAAAAAGAACCCTCCAACACCACCCTCTGTCTTCTATATCAGTTCTGTATACAAATGGCTAGTTCTCCCTGTATTCCATGAGATCTAACCTTGCTAATCAGTCTCCCATGGGGAACCTTGTCAAACACCTTACTGAAGGCCATATGGATCACATCTACCGCTCTGCCCTCATCAAATTAATTTGTTACTTCTTCTATAAACTCAATCAAGTTTGTGAGACATGATTTCTCACACACAAAGCCGTGTTGACTATCCCTAATCAGTCCTTGCCTTTCCAAACATGTGTAAATCCTATCCCTCGGGATTATTTTCTCACCCAGAGTGGTAAGTCTTTGGAACTGTCTTCCTCAATAAGTGGTGAATATTTCAAATGTTTTTTAAAGAAGGGTTGGACAGATTCTTACAAAGTAAAGGGTTGGGAAAGAGGAGTAGTCAGATCAGATATGATCCTATTGAATGGTGGATCAAGCTCATGGGTTGAATGGCCTCCTGCTGTTCCTATGATTTTATGTAAAAGGGTTTGTTTTTATTTCTTTCACGTTTTTTGGGGTCTCACTGTCTGGCTCAGCATTTATAGAAATACAAGATTTTGTTGTAATTTCCCAATGAAAGTTCCCAATGTTTTGATTCATTCCTGGAATGCATTTGCTCTAATTGCAGTTCTCTCTGATTAATAAGATTGGAAGGCATCCTTTTCTTTCTGTTTTCAACAGAAAATAGTATCTGTTCTTCACTGTGATTTGTGCTTGGACAGATGTTTGATCTACAAAGGATGTGGGGTTGTGGAGGGGTGTGAGTTAAGTCCAGCCTACTATCCTAGCAAATGGGATGAATAGCCTACTCCTGCCTCGAAATGTTGTGATCGTATCCACTGTATAATTATACCTACATCCCTGTATTACTGTGAAACCATAGGACTGTTGTTTTACCATTATGGAGATCTCTGTGTCTTGTTCAATGCAATGGTCTGTTAGAAAACTCAAAGTTATGAATTCTTGACAGATCAATGTGGGGTATTATGGCTGATGCTTATTGCAACTGATATTCAATTGAATTAAACTGGAAGTGTTTTTGTGAGATAAACATTTGCTACTAAGTGCAGGAAGCTGACAGGTTAATCCTAACTGGCTGAATTTCAATCACAATTACTGCCTTACTTGGGGGGAAAGAATGAATCTACAAGAGAGAGGGTAAACTCAGGATCCAGCCCTCCCTTTACTCTAGGGATGACTGGAGTAACCAGCAATCTATTAATAGCTAATCCATTAACATAAATTAGTCACCAATATAGCCAATGGGGAGAATAGAATCCCTACAGTGTGAAAGCAGGCCATTTGGCCCATTCAGTCCACATTGAAGAGTATCCCTCCCAGACCCAGTAACCCTGCATTTCCCATGGCCAATCCACTCTAACTTGCACATCTTTGGATTACGGGAGGAAACCGGAGCACCTGGAGGAAACCCACTCAGACACGGGAAGAATGTGCAAACTCCACACAGACAGTTGCTCGAGGCTGGAATCGAACCCAGATACCTGGTGCTGTGAACCAGCAGTACTAACCACTGAGTACTGTGTCGCCCCAAACTTTTGCTCATAAGACAATCCCTTCCTACTGGGGACCATCCTGTGAACCTTCTTTGAATTGCCTCCAATGAAATCATATCTCTTCTGAATAAGGGGAACCAAACCTGCTCACAGTCCTCCAGATGTGGTCTCACCAGCACCTTGTACGGTTGCAAGAAGACTTCCCTACTCTTATATAACAATCCCTTTGAAATAAGGGCCAATATTCCATGATCCTTCCTGATTACCTGCTGCCCCTGTGTGCTAGCTTTCTGTGTTTCATGCACAGGTACCCTTGAGTCCCTCTCAGTTGCAGCATTCTGCAGTTTTTTCTAACAAAAAGCTAGATAAACACATGAGAGAGAAAGGAATGATCTGATAATGGGGTGAGATGTGGAGAGTAGGAGGAGGCTCAAGTGAAGCATAAACACTGACATGTTGGGGTGAATGTCCTCTCTCTGTACTGTGAATGCTGTATAATTCTATATAATTATCTGTCATTTCTTGTTCAGATGCTCCTTTTGAAGTGACAATGTAATTATGTGTGGGCACCTATTCACTTTAAACCATTGAGTGCTGGAAATATCCTGGTGTGGGGCTGAGGGATGTTTCTTCTGGTCTTTACATTGAACCTGCTGCAGTTTCATTGTGGGAGGACTGCCCCAGGCACTGTAAGGGTCAGCTGCCTGTGGGGTCAGTAGAAAGAAAATCAAGGCATTTGTATCAATGCAGTCTGACCAAGTCAAGAGGGGACCCAAAGAGCATTCTGCTCATTGTCTTTAAAATTCTCAAACAATTTGATTGCGTGGCCATTTCCACTGGTGAGGGAGTCATGAAAAAAAGGGAGAAATTGCAAGCAGGAGCAAAATCAGAAAGTTTTTCTTTTCCCAGAGATAGGCTGAGTGAAGCGCTATCTCCAAGGAGAGTCTGGACTCTGAGGGAGGACTGAGTTTTCAGTGCAGATGTCAGTATGTTTGGTTTGAATTGAGGAATCTCAAGTAAAGGCAGGTAAACGGCATTGAAGTACAAGTCAACTATGATCTAACAGAACAACAGAACAGGTTAGAGGGACTGAATGGTCTCTTGCTGTTTCAATGAACAGAATGAAGCCCAAGGAGGCTAATTGGAGAATTGTTTGCCCTCAGGTTGGCTTTGAAGATCCCTTGGGCCTTTACTCCTGACTTGCATTCAGTTTAGTTCAGTTGACTGGACAACTGGTTTGTGATGAAAAATGTGTTGCTGGAAAAGCGCAGCAGGTCAGGCAGCACCCAAGGAACAGGAGAGTCGATGTTTCAGGCATAAGCCCTTCTTCAGGAATGAGGAGGGTGTGCCGAACGGGCTAAGATAAAAGGTAGGGAGGAGGGACTTGGGGGAGGGGCGTTGGGAATGCGATAGATGGAAGGAGGTTAAGGTGAGGGTGATAGGCCGGAG
>NC_057728.1:65768199-65789364 GCF_004010195.1 Chiloscyllium plagiosum | reverse complement strand
AGGTTGGTGGGGTGGTAGGTGAGGACCAATTGGGTCCTGGTGGCGGTTGGAGGGGCGGGGCTCAAGGGTGGAGGAGCGGGAAGTGGAGGAGATGCGGTAGAGAGCATCGTCAACCACGTCTGGGGGGAAATTGCGGTCTTTGAAGAAGGAGGCCATCTGGGTTGTACGGTATTGGAACTGGTCCTCCTGGGAGCAGATGCGATGGAGACTAAGGAATTGAGAATATGGGATGGCGTTTTTACAGGGAACAGGGTGGGAGGAGGTGTAATCTAGGTAGCTGTGGGAGTCGGTCGGTTTATAGTAAATGTCTGTGTTGAGTCGGTCGCCCAAGATAGAAATGGAGAGGTCTAGGAAGTGGAGGGAGGAGTCTGAGACGGTCCAGGTAAATTTGAGGTTGGGGTGGAAGGTGTTAGTAAAGTGGATAAACTGTTCAACCTCCTCGTGGGAGCACGAGGCAGCGCCAATACAGTCATCGATGTAGCGGCACGGTGGCCCAGTGGTTAGCACTGCTGCCTCACAGCGCCTGAGACCCGGGTTCAATTCCCGCCTCAGGCGACTGACTGTGTGGAGTTTGCATGTTCTCCCCGTGTCTGCGTGGGTTTCCTCAGGGTGCTCCGGTTTCCTCCCACCGTCCAAAGATGTGCAGGTCAGGTGAATTGGCCATACTAAATTGCCCGTAGTGTTAGGTAACGGGTAAATGTAGGGGTATGGGTGGGTGGCACTTTGGCAGGTCAGTGTGGACTTGTTGGGCTGAAGGGCCTGTTTCCACACTGTAATGTAATCTAATCTGTAGCGGAGGAAAAGATGGTGCCAGTGTAGCTGTGGAAGATGGACTGTTCCACATATCTGACGAAGAGGCAGGCATAGCTGGGGCCAATGCGGGTGCCCAGGACTACTCCTTTGGTTTGGAGGAAGTGGGAGGATTGGAAAGAGAAGTTGTTCAGAGTGAGGACCAGTTCAGTCAGTCGAAGGAGGGTGTCAGTGGAAGGGTACTGGTTGGTACGGCGGGAAAGGAAGAAGCGGAGGAGGTTTGTGATGCGGAGTCTGCTCCCAAACTTCCTGTGGTTCAGTGAGGAGTACTCTCTCACTTCTACATCAGAAAGTCAAGTGTTCAAGTCTCTCTGCAGAAACTGGAGTTCCAGAACAAGGTTAACTAGGATCTCCTGGTATCCAGGGAGAGGGAATGCTGTGCTGTCCAAGGTGCTATTGAAGGTCTAGACCCCCGGGAGAGGCCTCTCAGTTCTGCGATCGGTCAAAAGAATCACTCGGAGTACAGTCTGCTTCAGCAAGGTTTCACAGTTTATTACGATGCCAAGCACAAGTTTGTCCAGCAACACAGAGGTTAAAAGCTTCTGTGTTCCTTGGAGAGACTGCACAATTGAATTTGAACAATAAGCAATTTTTATATGTTTTTAAGAGACAGTACAACTTAATTACAAAGAAAAAACAATGAAATGTAATAAGGTGACATAATGGACAACAGGTTGCTCCAACAATATTTCCTGGGAAACAATATTGTCTTATATTATCGTCTCATACTCGTGGTTCAAGGTTAGTCAGGTTGGTCAGTTAATGTCTTATGATTCGTATCATGAAGACTCCATTGTCTGCTTTATCTTTTAATTCAGCTAGCTCAGCAAAGCAGGAATGCAGCTTCCAACCATTTTAGCACAGTATTAACCTGAAGCCATTTTTTTATGTTACTTTATATTGAAAAGCCATTTTGTGGCTAATAAAAGCTTGCATAGATTTGTTGCTCCTGACTAAATCCAGATTTTAGATCCTCACTATCTTTTGGTTCATATGTGAAACCAAAGGGCCCAGTCTGCCGTGTGGGGTGGATGCTACAGCAGCAGTTCATAGAACAGCTAAACATTTTTCCCCGACATTATGGACCATATTTGTCCTTCATCCGAAAATATAAGCAGATGATGGGGTTTAATTTAATAGGCTGCAATGTTTCCAACATTAGAACAGTGAACTGCTCTTTGAAGATTCTGCACTGGCTGTAAACATTGAGACCTGGGAGCATGAGTTGATCATTCAGATTCTCAAACTTGTACCTTCACTTAATGAGATTGTAGTTCATCTGCATCATAATTGTCCCAAACACCAGGATTCCACAATCCACACCAAACTCACCGAGCAAAGGATAATCTGTATAATTGAAGGATGACTTGGACCATGCTGGGTGTGCGGCTAACTTGGATAGGGATGGGGTTACAGTTAGGGTTACAGTTAGGGTTAGGGTTACGGTTAGGGTTCGGGTTAAAGTTATGGTTATGATTAAGGTTACAGTTAGGGTTCGGGTTAGGGTCAGGGTTGGGGTTGTGGTTAAGGTTAGGGTTACAGTTAGGGTTCGGATTAGGGTTCGGGTTAAAGTTATGGTTATGATTAAGGTTACAGTTAGGGTTAGGGTTTGAGTCAGGGTTAGGGCTGTGGTTAGGGTTACAATTAGGGTTATAGTTAATGTTAGGCTTGTCATTAGGGTTACAGTTAAGTTTAAGGCTATGGTTGGGTTACATAGTCCTAACTGTAACCATAACCATAACCATAACTGAAATTGCCTCTTGAAACTGCTCTTTGTCTCGAACTCTCTTGCTCTCTCTCTCTTTCCCTATCTCTTTTCATTCTTCACTATCTGTCTCTTTTTCTGTCTCTTTATCTCTTTCCCTCTCTCTCTCTTTCTCTATACCTCTCAATTTCTCATTCTCTTTGTCTGTCTCTCTCTCTCTCTCTCTCCCTGCCTGTCTCCCTCATTATGCCTATCACTTTTCCTTCCTCGATATTTTTCTTTGTTCCTTTATCTTCCTTTTCCTCTGTGCCTGTCTACCTCTCTCTATTCTTTCTGGGTGGCCCGGTGGCACAGTCGTTAGCACTACTGCCTCGCAGCGCCAGAGACCTGGGTTCAATTCCCGCCTCAGGCGACTGACTGTGTGGAGCTTGCACGTACTCCCCGTGTCTGCGTGGGTTTCCTCCGGGTGCTCCGGTTTCCTCCCACATTCCAAAGATGTGCAGGTCAGGTCAATTGGCCATGCTAAATTGCCCGTAGTGTTAGGTAAGGGGTAAATGTAGGGGTATGGGTGGGTTGCGCTTCGGCGGGTCGGTGTGGACTTGTTGGGCCGAAGGGCCTGTTTCCACAGTGTAATGTAATCTAATTATTCTTCCTTTTGGTGTCCTCTTTTAACATAACCCTTTGATCAAACTTAATTTCCCAGCCTAACATGTGTCTACGTGAATCTGTCAAATCCTATTTGATAATGATGTTGTGAAGTGCCTTAGGACACTGCACTACAACAAAGATGCCATATAAATGTAAACTATTTAAATTGTTACAATGTTAAATGGTGATGCTGTGTCTCACTGCTGCCTCACAGCACCAGGGACCTGGGTTCATTTCCAGCCTCGGGTGACTGTCTGTGTGGAGTTTGCACATTGTCCCTGTGTCTGTGTGGGTTTCCTCCGGGTGCTCCAGTTTCCTCCCACAGTCCAAAGATGTGCGGTTTATTTGGATTGGCCGTGCTAAACTGCCCGTAGTGTCCAGGAAATTGCCGGCTCAGTGGATTAACCATGGGAAATGCAGGGTTACAGAGATGGGATGAGTCCGGGTGGGATGCTGTTTGGAGGGTCGGTGTGCACTTGATGGGCCAAACAGCCTCTTCCCACACTGTAGAGATTTTATTTAATTTATTTAGTGTTTGGATCAATGGGATAAACTACATGGCATCAGAATGAGAGAGAGTGAAGATTTCAAAAGCTAGAAAGTGATTTCAGGAGTTGAATCTCAGATTACACCCTAATTCAAGATGTTCTCTCACACAAGGGAGATTCCATTTTGTACCACTATGACAAATGGTATTTTCAAATAACAGATTCTTTCTTGGATCCGGTTTATATTTTCATTAAATAATCTGACTTTCAATCAATTGGTAAAATCTGTCAGTGTGCATAAGCAGTGAGAGGTGAAGGGGGAAATCAGAGTTGGTAGATGTTCGGAGATGGACACAGGGGAATTGAACCTGAAAGTGAAGATGCAGTGGATATGCAACATTAATGCAACATCATTACTGGATCAGTGAAATATTTAAGTCTCAAAGTGTAGAGAGAGCAGCTGCTAGTCAGTGTTGCGTATTTGAAAAGAGAGGCAGGGACTATTGAGAAACCTGTACAATTTGCTGTCAGGTGCCGTAACTGTGTTATGGATTAAGTTAGGGATTTAGTCACAACAAAGTCCATCGCCTGAACTGATTATTCTGTGACTTTATAGTGAATCAGCAGGGTGCCCGACCCCTGCTCATTTTAGCTCAAGTTGATTCATTTGCCAAGTTGCATGATCACCTTGAGGGAGTCGGTCTGATATTGTGGTGCCTTGTGTTTTTAAAAGCCCCAGCCATCTGGAAGGTTTATTTTTAAAGGATTAAATCCATCAATAACATTGTAAATGGAACCAACTCCAGGACACTGATGAAAGGAACCCTGCAGTCCTCATTAATCTCCTTCTGGGAAGGGAGTTTGCTCTGATTTACATGTGACTCCAATCCCCACACTGAGTCCTTCAAGACATTATTTTGTTCATTCAGTGGATGAGGGCATTGCTGACTAGGCCAGCATTTATTGCCCACCCCTAATTACCCAGAAGGCAGTTAAGAGTCAACCACATTGCTGTGGGTCTGGAGTCACATGGAACCAGACCAGGTAAGGATGGCAGTTGCCTTCCTTAAAGGACATAAGTGACCCAGAAGGGTTTTTTCAACAATCAGCAATATTTACATGGTCATCATTTGACACTTAATTCCAGATTTTTATTGAATTCAAATTCTATCATCTGCGACGGTGGGATTTGAACCTGGGTCCCCAGAATATTACCTGGGTCTCTGGATGAATAGTCCAGTAATAATGCCACACGGCCATCACCTCCCCATTAAACTGAGGTCCTATTTTCTCTCTCAGTTGAATGTAAAAGATTCTAGCTGCACTATCCCAAAGATTTCACTGCAGTGCCCTAACACACATCAGTAAACCACATCACCTGATCATGTTACATTGCTGTTAGTGGCAACTTGCTGTGTGGAAATGTCCTGCATTGCCAATAATGCTACAACGAAGAGTTAGGAAGGGAAATGGTATATTGGCCTTCACTTTGGGAGGATTGGAATTCTGAAGTAGGGCTGTCTTACTGCAGTGATACAGGGCCCTGGTGAGACCACAGTGGAAGTACTGTGTGCGGTTTTGGCCTCTCTTCCTAAGAGAGGATAGACTCCCCATCAAAGGAGTACAGGGGAGGGGCCACTCGCTGATATTGGGGATGACAGCACTGACATGTTAGGGAAGGTAACAGCCCGATGATGTCATTAGGCGAGTAATCCAGAGACCCAGGAAATATTCTGTGACCCGGGTTTGAAACCCAACATGGGAGATAGTAGAATTTGAACTCCACAAAAATCCTGAATAAAAGTTCTAATGATGATCATGAAGTCACAATGTCAGTTGCCGTAAAAACCTATCTTGTTTGTTAGACCTTACCTGGTCTGGCCTACATGTGACTCCAGACCCACAGCAATGTGGTTGACTCTTCACTGCCCCTGAAATGGCCAAAAAAGCCACTGTATCAACTCAGTGAAAAGAAGAAAGTAACAAAACTGGATGAAGGATGTGGTATTAACCTCAGCAGCGGAAAGGACTGTGACAGAAACAGCCCTGTCGACCCTACAGTGTCCTCCTTACTATCACCTGGGGGCTGGAGCCAAAATAATAAGGGTGTCTCACAGACTAGTCAAGGAACTGTATCACAGATATCAGTTTTCAGACAATTCAATTCACTCTGCGTGATAACAAGAAAGATTTAGAGGCACTAGATACTGCAAAGGCTATGGTCCCTGAAAATATTCTGGTAACAGTACTGACAAATTGTGCTCCAGAACTTGCTGTTCCTCTAGCCAAGCTAATCCAGTACAGTTACCGCACTGGCATTTATCCAACAGTATGGAAAATTACTCAGGTTTGTCCTTGACACAAAACAGGAAAAACCTAACCTGGCAATTCCCACCCCATCAGTCTACTCTCCGTCCTCAGTAAAGTTGATGGCGGTGTCAGTAACAGAGCTATCAAGCAGTACCTGCTCAGCAATAACCTGCTCAGTGACGCCCAGTTTGGGTCCCCCCAGGGCCATTCAGCTCCTGACCTCATTACAGCCTTGGGTCAAACATGGACAAAAGAGCTGGATTCCAGAGGGGAGGGGAGAGGGACAGTCCCTGATATCAAGGCTGCATTTGACCGAGTGTGGCATCAAGGAGCCCTGGCAAAAACTGGAATCAATGGGTATCAGGGGGAAAACTCTCCGATGGTTGAAGTCATACCTGGCACATAGGAAGATGATGGTGGTTGTGGAGGGTCAGTCATCTCAGCTCCAGGACATCTCTGCAGGAGTTCCTCAGGGTAGTGTCCTAGGCCCAACCATCTTCAGCTGCTTCATCAATGACCTTCCCTCCATCATAAGGTCAGGAGTGGGGATGTTCATTGATGATTGCACAATGTTCAGCTCCGTTCACAACTCCTCAGATACTGAAGCAGTCTGCATTCACGTGCAGCAAGTCATGGACAATGCTCAGACTGTCTGGTAGTAGCACTCACAATGCACACATGCAATAAGAAATAAGAAATCTCCAATAAGAAATAATCTAACAATTGTCCTTTGCCAGTCAATGGTGTTATCACCACTGAATCCCTCAATATCACCATCCTGGGGGTTACCATTGAACGGGATGGAAGTGGACTAGTCATAGAAACACACTGTAGGAGCAAATTACTACAGATGCTGGACTCTGTACTGAAAACAAAAAATTCAGGAATCAGAGCAGGTCAAGCAGCATCCATGGAGGTAGAGCAAGGTAGTGTTTTGACTCTTCAACAGAGCTCTGATCTAGACTCGAAACGTTAGCTTGGTCTCTGTCCATAGATGTCGCCTGATCGACTTTGGTTTCCTGCATTTTTTGTTTTCAGTTATATAAACACAGTGGCTACAAGAGTAGCTCAGAGGCTGGGAATCCTGCAGTGAGTAACTTACCTCCTGATTCCCAACGGCCTGTCCACCATCTATAGCATGTCCCACCATCGGGGACAGAGGCTGGGAATCCTGCAGTGAGTAACTTACCTCCTGACTCTCCCCCCAAAGCCCTGTCCCACCATCAGGGTCAGAGGCTGGGAATCCTGCAGTGAGTAACTTACCTCCTGATTCCCAACGGCCTGTCCACCATCTATAGCAAAAATCAGGAATGTGATGGACTACAGGAAAGATGCTATATAAATGTAATTTGCTTTTGTACTGCAAAGTAGTATGGTTAGTTTTCAAGACTAACTAAAATTAAATTTCGGACAAGTTGTTTTCTAGAGTAAACTATTGACGTTACAGCAGTAATCCTCTGCACACTCCCAGCTGTGTGAGGGACTTCTGTTTGTATAAATGAGTGTGGCTTACTTATGCAAAAGAGACTTCTGATTGACTCAAATAGCTTTTAATCTGTTTCTAATACATGCACCAATTAGAATCCAATGTATTGCTCTACATATGAGTAATTTGTGAATACCTGAAATTACTGGAGAAACTCAACAGGTCTGGCAGCAACTGTGGGGTGAGGAATAGAGTTAACATCCAGTGATCCTTCTTCAATAAGCCTTAGTTCTGAAGAAGAGGCATATTGGACCCGAAACGTTAGCCCTGTTTCTCTCTCCAGAGATGCTGCCAGACCCCTGAGTTTCTACAGTGTGAAAACAGGCCATTTGGCCCATTGAGTCTGCACCGACCCTCCAAACAGCATCCCACCCAGATCTGTCCTGCAACCCTGTCCCTGTAACTCTATATTTCCCGTGGCCAACCCCCCAGTGTGCATTTCTTTCTCTAGCAGTTTGTGTTTTTGTTCAGATTTCCAGCATTCATGGTTGTTTGTTGGATTTGAGAAGGCCTATGTGGTTATGTGTGCAGATAACTGCAGTTGCTGCAAGACTTGCAGGATACCGATTGCCTGAAGTGTTAAAAATAAGTCAAAGCTTTGAGCTGCAGGTTCTGGTTTCGTCAGATCATCCATGTGGTGCTGCTCAGTAAATCAGTCTGAACTTGTTCCCCACCTCGATAATACCTCATTAGATGCTGCTATTGTGAATCAAACTGATTGACATGGCAACGCCTAAGGAGCAAATGGAGTTTATAAGTGTATATAAAAATAACACGCTAAATAGATGGTTCGCTGTGCACTTGCCAGTTTGGACAGGTTGCTGTTTCGTGTTAAGCCTTTGTGGATGAAAGGCTGATTTGCAATTTCCTCCCTGCATTTTGCTGTAATCCCTGAACGATTTCTCTCTCCCACTCCTCCAGTCCCCTTCATTTGCCCAGATTTAAGTTTTCATTCAGAGTCAGCAGTTAATAAGCTCCAATTGAGCCATTCCACCACCGCCTACCTTATCCAGGCATGGAGTTATGCCAAATATAACCAGAAATATCCACTCTTAATGAACTAAAAAAAACAGCTACTTTATATTTCAGTCCCTGTCAGATAGTTATTAGTAAGGTTGCTGTACACTAAATCCTGCAGCTATGTAGTGACCTTGATATTCCATTTTCCTCTAATTGGGTTCCTGGTAGGCTTATGGCAGACAGAGGTCCATTTGAAAATGTCCATTTGTTCAAAAGAGGTTATATCACCTTGAGGAAAGTGGAACTGAGCAAATGCATGTTATCTAAGGTTCAGAAATGGGTGGATTGTGACTGTGGAAGAATCAATGACAAACAACCTGAGGATATGGTGTTAGCTATTGTTCAGTCATCCCCACTTAATGTGATCATCTAATATCAAAACAAGCCATTCGGTCCATCCGGTCCATGAGAGTATTTATGTGAACATGAGCCCTCTTCAGATAAGCTTATCAGCATAATCTCCCATTCCTTTAGTCACTGTTTATCAAAGAAGACTAAAGAAAAACTATACTCGATGGGAACCGGGGGAAAGCTATGCTGGTTGGAGTCATACTAGACACAAACATTGTTAGAGGTCAGTCATATCAACTCCAGGACATCTCTGCAGGAGTTCCTCAGGGTAGTGTCCCAGGCCCAACCATCTTCAGCTGCTTCATCAATGACCTTCCCTCCATCATAAGGTCAGGAGTGGGGATGTTCACCAATGATTGCAGAATGTTCAGCTCCATTCATGACTCCTCAGATACTGAAGCAATTCACGGACACTTCAGCACTTTCTGCTTTTATTTCAATGACATTTTGGATAACATTTCAGGTTTGGGTTAAGAAGTGACAAGTAACATTTGCACTACATTGTCAGGCACTGGCCATTGGAACATAGGAGCAGAGGTAAGTCAGTTCAGCCCATCAAACCTGTTACACTATTCAAAATTGTTAATCCACCTCAACTCCATTTTCCTGCAACATCCCCATATTCCATGACAAGATCTTTATCTCTGATTTACAACATCTGCAGTTCTTTCAATTTTTAACCCATATTTCATGATGCCTTTAATACCTAGGTCCATCCCCAACTAGAGAGAAAAAAACCACCTCCCCATGATGTTCCACAGCATCACTAAATACACAAGACTCTGAACAGCAGAGAGCTTTTTCCCAATTTCCATTTATTTAAACATTACCTGGGGCTTCTTGATACCACGTAAGTGCAATGTTGCAAACGCTGAAGATCTGAGATTAAAATCAAAAGTGCTGGAGGGACTTGGCAGTATTGGCAGCCTGTGTAGTGAGAGAAATAGCGTTAATGATTTGAGTCCAAAGACTCTTCTTTGGTACCACACCTGCAGAGTTTCTCCAGCAACGACTGCTGTTGTCCAAGGTGCCATACATAGTCAGATGCTGCATTGATGTAAAAGGCATGGAATTTTCACATCACTTTATGGACCGTGGTGTGGTCACCCATTGGCCATCCCTAATTGTCCCTTCAGAAGGTAATGCCTACTTGAACTTCTGCAGTCCTTGTGGTATGGGGACACCCACAATATCCTTAGGGGGAGGGAATTCCAGGATTTTGACCCTGTGACACTGAAGGAATGGTGACACATTTCCACGTCAGGATGGTGAGTGGCTTGGAGGGGAACTAGCAGGGAGTGGTGTTCCCACATATCTGCTGCCCTTGTCCTTCTAGATGGAAGTGAGATTGGTAGGTGCTGTTGGAGAAGCCTTGGATGAATTTCTGCAGTGTATCTTGTAGATAGTATACCCTACATGATGTTCGCTGCTACTGTCCATCAGTGATGAGAAGTGAATGTTTAATGTTGGGGGATTTAAAAGCTTTGAGGAGTCAGGAGGGGAGTTACCTGCCGCAGTATTCCTAGCCTCTGACCTGCTCTTGGAGCCACTGTGTTTACATGGTGAGTCCAATTGATCAATGGTCGACACAGATTGAGAACTGAGGCAATTTGACTTTATTACTCAGGTGGTTATCACAATATAGAAAGATTCACCTCACAGGCAATGAGACATTATTAGTAAAGGAATTGGATATGGAGAAAGGGTAAGCATTTATCTCCAAACAAAGAGTTAGCAGAATTTCAGTGAGGTGAATGCCTCCCTCTGTGATGTGACTGTGATTCTACCAGACCTGGTGCGAGGCCACAGTTGATAATAACTGGTTAGTAGACACTTTACATTCTTTCAGTTCAGTGAATACTAGTAATGGCATCTGAAAGATCGTGACTGATTAATCAGGTTAAGTGGATTGGAATTGCTCTTTGCACGTTAGAATACTAAATGTCAAGTTGTACATGGAATTACACGTCTTGCGCGTTGTATAACTTAGCTCCTGCATTTCTCTAATGTCAGGTTATATGACTAATCATTAACCTTGATGATCGATAAAATGAAATGCAGGGCCTCTTTAAATCTGATTGCAATTCCATCGCTTTTAAATGGAATGGATTTTTGGTGGATTCTGAATACACATTGAGTGATCCACTTTGTCAGATTACACATCGTAGGCTCTGAAGGAATAGATCTACACCCCCAGCACATGAGGTGAAATTTCGTTGCGAAGTGATCATCTTGATTCCTTAACCAGCCTCACTCTTGGCAGACTCCCACATTGTTACTGGTCAGATCTGGCTGTGTGCATTGTGCACCAGCTACTCACGATTGAAAGTACTTTGTTGGTTGTAAAAGACTTTGAGACATCTTGCTGCACTACATAAATGCAGTTTCTTCCATTTCTCCTTCTTTATTAAGGTCACATGATTATATTCCAGGGTCACGAGGAGTAAGCAGGGGATTGGGAACGAGTTTGCTCTAAGATGGACACAACATGGACACAATGGGCTGAATGGCCTTCTTCTGTACTTAAAGCTTCTGAATCTGAAGAACAGTAAAGAAAATTTATTGTCTTTTTCTGAAATGGAACTAGATTAATTTAGGGTATCTGGTCGGCATGGAGTAGTTGGACAGAAGAGTCTGTTTCCATGCTGTATATCTTTATTACTCTTGTTCTTTAATGTTTAGAAATAAATTGGTTAAATAGGACCATATGACCTTAAAAAACAGAAACAGGAGTAGGCCATTCAGCCCCGATCCAACATTCCTCACATCACTTCCCTGCCATTTCCCCATAACCCTTGATTCCTTGACTGATCAAGAATCTCTCTGTCTCAGCCTTAAATCTAAGGACACTGCCCCCACAGCTCTCTGTGGGAAGGAGTTCCAAAGACTTACAACCCTCTGAGAGGTAATTTACAATCGAAATCAATGATTTAGAGGAGTGGAACAAATATACTGTCACTAAGCTCGGCGATGGCACTAAGATAAGCAGGAAATTAAATTATCAGGAGAAAATGGTGAGTCTACAAATGGATATAAACAGGTAATGGATGACCCAGTGATACTGAATCAATGGTGACAAATTTCCAAGTCAGGATGATGAGTGACGTTTTGGGGAACTTGCAGGGGCTGGTTTTCCCATGTATCTGCTGCCCTTGTCCGTCCAGATGGAAGTGAGTTTGCTGTTGGCGGAGCCTTGGTTGAATTTCTGCAGTGCACCAAGTAGATGGTACACCCTACAGCGATGTTCGCTGCTACTGTCCACCAGTGATGAGAAGTGAATGTTGAATGCTGGGGTTGTGTTGACAATCAAACAGGCTGCTTACTTCCAGCTATATTTGAGTTCCTTGAGTGTTGTTGGAGCTGGCCTCTTCCAGGCAAGTGGGGAGCTTAAATTGTTGCCCCTTTGCTCTGAGACTGTGCCCTCTGGTCCTAATCTCTCCCAGGAGGGGAGACATCCTCTCAGCATTGACCCTGTCAAACCCCTTAAGAATCCGATGTGTTTCAATGAGATCACCTTCTAAACTCCAGGGAGTAGAATCCCAACCTTTTAATCTTTGCTCATAAGACAATCCAGCCATCCCATGTTGTGTTTCTGCAAAAATATTCACATGACTGTATTTAAAGAGAAGTTAAATAAAGACAAGAGGGAAAAAGGATTTGAAGGAAATGTTGATAGGAAGGAAGTAGATGGCAGAAACTTTATCTGAAGTGTAAGGACCAGCACAGACTGTAAGATGCAGCAGCAAAGGTAGGCCATTCAGCCCATCAACTCTGTTTCTGTGCTGTAACTGCATAATCAGCATTTCCAACCAATCTTCACAGCTGTGTACAGATGCCATCACCTTAAGGAAGGTAGAATCAAATGTCCCAGAACTCTCAGACAGTCCTCCAACCTATTCTACGTTTGGACGAAATACAGTCCATGTTTTGTGTAGTTTTCTGCAGCTATCTTGTCAACAACATGGCATTACAGATGAGATGGCAGGCCGGCTGATTGGTTAAAAGTGGGATGCAAGTGTGATTGTTGCGTACCCCCCTCCCCCCTCAGATTGTGACTTTTCAGCATCTAACTCCACCAGCAAATGGTGGCACCCATTAACGTCTGAGCTGAAATCTGCTTTCTGTAACAAGGCTTTACTACATAGGGCTCTTGTGGTACTTCGGGCGTGTCCCGACCTCTGAGCTGAGGGGGTCTCAGTACAAGCCCCATCTGTTCCAGGGGTGTGTCATAATGTCTCTGAACAGGTTAATCAGTAAATGCTCATAATTATTGGAGTGGGATCGTTGAGGTACGGTGGTAGTGTCCCTTTCTCTGTACCAGGGTGCATAGGTTTAAGTCCCACCTGCTCCACAGCTGAGTCATGACATCTCAGAACAGGTTGATTAGAAATCTAACAAGGCAACACTTCCTCAGAAATATCAGCTTGATCTTTGAGGGCCCACTGAGTCAAGTGAAACATTTTCTCCTTTAATTTTTCTATTACACATTCCCTCCATCTCTGATTTCACTGATTTCCATATGGCCATCACAGTAGGAACTCAATTGAACAGCTTCTCAAAATGATGTCCCTAATTACTTTATGCTCTTCAGAAATGTTACTGATTGACTGGTGGGATTTTCAATGATCTCTCCAGCGCAGAGTAAATAAGGAACAGGTGTTTGCCTTAATGCATTCTAGGGCAGCAAGGTCAATATGCTGCAATTAAGGAGAAGTAAGACAGGACATTACAGAGACAGTATGTGGCTGAGACAAGAGAGTTGGGTGAAAAGAGGATTCTCTGCAGCAGGGAGCAGTTGTGTCAAATTTTCTGTTTGATAAACACTATCCAACATTATACAATATGGTTGGTGTTATTAATGTGACCATTATTTCATTATTTTCTTGAAATATTTATTATTGCCACATGTCCGGTGATACAGAGAAAAGTACTGTTTTGCGTGCTAACCAGACAAATCATACCTTTCATAAGTACATCAGGGTAACAGGACAGAATGAAGAATATAGTGTGACAGTTGCAGAGAAGCTGCAGAGAAAGATCAACTCTAATATATGAGAGGTCCATTCGCACGTCTGATAACAGCGGAAAGAAGCTGCACTTAAATCTGTTGGTAAAATTATTTTTCAAACTTTTGTATCTTCTGCCTCATGGAAGAGGATGGAAGTGAGTATAATCAGGGTGGGAGGGGTCTATGATGATGTTGGCTGCTTTCCCACAGCAGTGGGCAGTGTAGACAGAGACAATGGATGGAAGGCTGGCTTGTGTGATGGTCGAGGCTGTGTTCACAGCTCTCTGTAATTCCCTAAGGTCTTGGGTAGAGCAGTTGCCGCACCAAGCTGTGATGCATCCAGAGAGGATGCTTTCCATGGTGCATCCATAAACATTGTTGAGCGTCACTGTAGACATGGCGAATTTCATTAGCATCCTGAGGAAGTAGAGGTGTTGGTATAATTTCTTGACTGTAGCATCGATGTGGATGGACCAGGACAGATTGCTCGTGATATTTACTCCTAGGAACCTGAAGCTTTCAATCACTTCCATATATTAGAGATGTGACAAATACTCATATTCCTTGTGTGGCCAAAAGATATTGGAGCAGATTTAGGCCATTCAGCCCATCTAGTCTTCCATTCAATGAGATCTGGGCTGATCCAATAATCCTCAACTCCTGCCTTTTCTTCATCATCTTCATTCCCCTGACTGAATGCAAGTGTCTGTCTCAGCCTTGAATATAATTAGTGACCAACAAAATAAAATCCACACATTCACTATCCTCATTTCTGTCTTAAAAGGGCAGTGCCCCACTCTGAGATGAAGCCCCTCTAGTCCTAGACTCTCCCAAAGAGGGAAATATGTTTTCAGCATCCATCCTGAGAATTGTGCATGTTTAATTTTAAAGCTCATTTGCAATGTTATATATTCTGTTAGAGTCAGAGTCAGAGAGGTGTACAGCACGGAAACAGACCCTTTGGTCCAACCCGTCCATGCCGACCAGATATCCCAACCCAATCTAGTCCCACCTACCAGCACCCGGCCCATATTCCTCCAAACCCTTCCTATTCATATTCCCATCCAAATGCCTCTTAAATATTGCAATTGTACCAGCCTTCACCACATCCTCTGGCAGCTCATTCCATACACTCACCACCCTCTGTGTGAAAAGGTTGCCCCTTAGGTCTCTTTTATATCTTTCCCCTCTCACCCTAAACCTATGTCCTCTAGTTCTGGACTCCCTCACCCCAGGGAAAAGATTTTGTCTATTTATCCTATCCATGCCCCTCATAATTTTGTAAACCTCTATAAGGTCACCCCTCAGCCTCCGACGCTCCAGGGAAAACAGCCCCAGCCTGTTCAGCCTCTCCCTGTAGCTCAAATCCTCCAACCCTGGCAACTTCCTTGTAAATCTTTTCTGAACCCTTTCAAGTTTCACAACATCTTCCTGATAGGAAGGAGTCCAGAATTGCATGCAATATTCCAACAATGGCCTAACCAATGTCCTGTACAGCTGCAACATGACCTCCCAACTCCTGTACTCAATACTCTGACCAATAAAATAAAGCATACCAAATGCCTTCTTCACATGACAAAAAATAGAGAACCCAGCACCGATCCTTGTGGCACTCCACTGGTCACAGGCCTCCAGTCTGAAAAACAACCCTCCTCCACCACCCACTGTCTTCTACCTTTGAGCCAATTCTCTATCCAAATGGCTAGTTCTCTCTGTAACCCATGACATCTAATCTTGCTAACCAGTCTCCCATGGGGAACCTTGTCAAACACCTTATTGAAGTCCATATAGATCACGCCGACCACTCTGTCCTCATCAATCCTCTTTGTTACTTCTTCAAAAAACTCAATCAAGTTTGTGAGACATGATTTCCCACGCACAAAGCCATGTTGATTATCCTGAATCAGTCCTTGCCTTTCCAAATACATGTACATCCTGTCCCTCAGGATTCCCTCCAACAGCTTGCCCACTACCAATGTCAGGCTCACCGGTCTAGCGTTCCCTGGTTTGTCTTTACCACCCTTCTTAAACAGTGGCACCATGTTAGCCAACCTCCAGTCTTCCAGCACCTCACCTGTGACTATTGATGATACAAATATCTCAGTAAGAGTCACAGCAATCACTTCTTTAGCTTCCCACAGAGTTCTCATGTACACCTGATCAGGTCCTGGGGATTTATCCACCTTTATGCATTTAAAGACATCCAGCACTTCCTCCTCTGTAATATGGACATTTTGCAAGGTGTCAACGTCTATTTCCCTGCATTCTACATCTTCCATGTCCTTCTCCACAGTAAATACTGATGCAAAATACTCGTTTCGTATCTCTCCCATTTTCTGCGGCTCCACACAAAGGCTGTCTTGCTGATTTTTGAAGGGCCCTATTCTCTCCCTAGTTACCCTTTTGTCCTTAATATGTTCACATTAATATGTTCATATGTTTGTATGCTTTTGTTATGTTTTTCCTGAAGTTTCTTCCATTTTAACATTCAAATTGCAGATTTAGTATAACCTCAACTGCTTTCTGTGGCAGAGAATTCCACAGGCTCCACACCCTCTGGCTGAATACATTTCTCCTCATAAAGATGTGACAGTCCTATTCAGGGAGAAAGAGCAGTGGGCTCTGTTCCAGTATCCTGGCCAACAATTATATCTCAGTAGACATTCATTTAAAAAATCTAGTTGTTTCTCTCCTCGCTGCTTCTGGGATCTTGCTGTGCACAAATTGTCAGCCTGCTCCCTATGTTGTATTAGTGATGGTGCCTCATCAGCTCTGACATGCAGCAGAAAATACTGAGCAACATCTATGGTTCACCATATAAAAATAATGTGGTCAGTTTATTGTAGAAAAACAATCACTGAATATATGAATTGACAATGAAGAACAAACTTCAATCTATGTCCCAGGTGCATTTCAATTGATCTTCTCACTCCCTTTCGTTAAAGACCACACAGTACCTCTCTCCAATTGCAATGTTACATATTTTACTGAAATAATCCAGGCCTTGATGTGATTGAGGATCAAGGGGGTACCCCTATTGGTCTCCACCAACATTGAAGATTTGTCCAGTTAATCAGGGAAGTAAGACTAGGCTTACAGTGTAGTGCCATACCCAGGCTTATCCCCACATGGGAGAGTCCAGGATCAGAGAACATAAAATCAGAATTAAAAGGTGACAATTTAAAACTGAGATGAGGCAGAATTCCTTCTCTCAGAGGATTGAGAGTCTTTGGAACTCCTTGCCACTGAGAGCTGTGTAGGTAGAGTCCTTGTGTGTTTTTAAGGCTGAGATTGATAAAATTCTTGATCAGACAGAGAATCAAAGGGAAGGGGCAGCAAAGTGGACACAAAGAATGGCTGGTCAGCTGGAATCCTAATGAATGGCAGAGCAGGCTCAAGGGGCCGAATGGCGTATTCCTGTTCCTATTTCCTACGGTATTATGGTTGTTGAGCAATGTTACATGGTACAAGAGGGCCCTCAGCAAATCGTCTTCTCTTAAATGTAGTGACCATTGAATCATGAAGCTTTTCCAGTTGTATTGATAATATTTGAAATGTTCTTGTTTTTTTTTAAATAGGTTGAGGTGGAAAGAAGATAAGAAAACTATTGAAAACATCACTGTAAGTAGAAAGTGAGTTCTGTTACATCAGTGAATTGTAAAAGGAGAACTTGACTAACAACCATAGAATAATATAACGCCTTGTCTTGTTCAAGAGCTGTCTGATTTGTCCCACTCCTTCCATCAAAATTGTTCTTGTGTCTGTGAATTGGGGCATTAGTAGGACATTGCATGTTTTATTGGATAGAAATGGTGCAGGGATGTGGGGAAAAGGCAGGAGATTGGATCTCAGGAATAGAACTGGTGTAGGCATGATGGGCTGAATGGCCTCCTTCTGTCCTGCTCCAATCCTGTAATTCTGTGTTTGAATTGTAGACCACAACAACTTGCTGAATCAAACAACTCTTCTCTGTGGTTCTTGGAATTAATGTCTCTGCCTTCTGACCAAGCTGTAGAGATTACCACTGAGATTGATATATGATCTGAAGGTTTCATGGGGAGTCAATCTGATAGAGAGGTCTGGAGCAGAGACCTATCGCTGACCTAGATGCCCAGGCAGAAAGGTTCTCTTATTGAAGTGGTGTGATGATGAAATTGTTTGTGCACTTGGTTTGTGGATGAAATGAAATACAGTGTTGGCCAGGGTTGATGAGTGCTTTTCCTCAGCAATACATTTTATCAGATGCAGCAATGCTCACATTTTTCCTTTGAACATGAGAAATTAGGTACGGATAATGTGGTATTGAAAGATTCAACAGATTTTTATGACAGATGGCTGTTATCTACTGACATTACAGGAGAAAATGAGGACTGCAGATGCTAGAGATCAGAGATGAGAAGTGTGGTGCTGGAAAAGCACAGCAGGTCAGGGAGCATCTGAGGAGCAGGAAAATCAATGTTTTAGATTTGGAAATTGTGAAATCAACATTGATGCTGTGTGGTTGGAGGGTCCCAAGGCAGAAAAAGATACGTTCTTCCTCCAGGCGTCAGAGACTTGGATTTGGTGATGGAGGAGACCTAGGACTTGCATGTCCTGGGCAGAATGAAAGGTGGGGGGGTTGACATGGTTGGCCACAGGGCGGTGGGATTGTTTGGTGCGTGTGTCGCAGCGAAGTTCCTTGAAATGTTTCGCGCGTTGGCGTCCTGTCTCCCCAGTGTAGAGGAGACCACATCAAGGGCAACGGACACAGTAAATGAGGTGTTTGGGTGTACACTCACAGGAATTTCTAAGTGTCATGGTAAAAGTTAAAGTTAAACTATGGTGTGATACTGTGCAGCATGAATCATAGAATTCCTACAATGTGGAAGCAGGTCATTCAGCCCATTGTTTCCATACTGTCCCTCCACAGAGCATCCTATCCTGTAACACTGCATTTCCCATGGTTAATCCACCCTAACCTGCACATCTTTAGAGTGTGAGAGGAAGCCCACACAGACACAGGGAGAAGATACAAACTCCACACAGTCACCTGAGGCAGGAATTGAACCTGGATCCTTGGTGCAGTGAGGTAGTAGTGCTAACCACTGAGCCACTTGCCATCCATCAGTGTCTCATGCTTCAAGTGGTTCAGGTTAAGACAGATTCTGAGACTTTACAATTCAGGAGCTACACCCCTTACCAGGCTGTTCCAGTGCAGTTACAACACTGGAATCTACCCCACAATGGGGAAAATTGCTCAAGTATGTCCTGTACACAAAAAGCAGGATACATCCAACCCAGCCAATTACTCTCAATCATCAGTAAGGTGCAATCAAGCAGCACCTGCTCAGCAATAACCTGCTCAGTGACGCCCAGTTTGGGTCCCCCCAGGGCAACTCAGCTCCTGACCTCATTATAGCCTTGGGTCAAACATGGACAAAAGAGCTGGATTCCAGAGGGGAGGGGAGAGGGACAGCCCTTGACATCAAGTTCCCCTCCAAGCAATTCAGCATAATGACTTGGAAATATATCACCGTTCCTTCAGTGTCGCTAAGTCAGAATCCTGGAATTCCCCCCTAAAGACATTGTGGGTCTACCTACAGCACATGGACTGCAGCAGTTCAAGAAGGCAGTTCACCCCCACCTTCTCAAGGGGTAACTAGGGATGGGCAATAAAGACTGGCCCAGCTAGAGACACCCACATCCCATGAATAATGAAAAAGTCATATGCTGTGATACACTGTGGGTACCAAGTGAATATGTCTTCAAGAGCAGAGTATTAAGTACAGGAGTTGGGAGGTCATGTTGCGGCTGTACAGGACATTGGCTAGGCCACTTTTGGAATATTGCGTGCAATTCTGGTCTCCTTCCTATTGGAAGGATATTGTGAAACTTGAAGGGGTTCAGAAAAGATTTACAAGGCTTGCCAGGGTTGGAGGTTTTGAGCTTTAGGGAGAGGCTGTTTTCCCTGAGTGTCAGAAACTGAGGGGTGACCTTATAGAGGTTTATAAAATCATGATGGGTATGGATAAAAGACAAGGTATTTTTCCTGGGGCGGGGAGTCCAGAACTAGAGCGCATAGGTTTATGGTGAGAGGGGAAAGAAATTAAAGAGACCTAGAGGGTAACTTTTTCACATAGAGGGTGGTATGTGTATGGAATGAGTTGCCAGAGGAAGTGGTGGAGGTTGGTACAATTACAACATTTAAAAGGCATCTGGATGAGTATATGAATAGGAAGGGTTTAGAGGGATATGGGCCGGGTGCTGGCAAATGGTTACAATAGTTTGGGATACCTGGTTGGTATGGACAGGTTGGACTAATGGCTCTGTTTATGTGCTGTACATCCCTATGACTCTATGACTAGAAAGGTAAATTTGCCTTAGTCCCAGAGGGCTGCTGTCACATTACAGAGGGATAACTTGTAGTAGTTTAACCTGAGGAGCATGTCATGGCAGGAGAGAGATTGAGATGTAGAGACCTCCACAGTGCTCTTAGCCAGTGCAGGAATTGAACTCACACTATTTGCATCGCTTTGCACTGTAACCCTGACAACTGACTTAATTGACCCTCATAAATACTGATAGACTGACCAGAGAGACATAAATTCAGTGGTGTTGCTGTTCACTTTATGGACACACTATCACAGTATGACACGGCTTGGAGGAGGCGGTGTTGGACTGGAGCAGACAAAGTTAAAAATCTCACAACACCAGGTTATAATCCAACAGTGCTTCCAAATAACCCTGTTGGACTATAACCTGGTGTTGTGTGATTTTTAACAGTATGACACAGCATGGTGACAGGCCATTTGGCCCATTATGACTGTATTAGGTCTCAAATTAGTGCCATTTCCCAGCGTTTTACCCCATAGCTCTGAGCAATGTTTCCAATTCACATACTGACCCACTTTCCTTTTGAAAGTTATTATTGAATCTGCTTTCAGTGCCCTCTCAGACCTCACATTGCAGACCTGATCAAGTCACTGTGCAGCAGAATATCTCCCCACTTCCCCTCCTCGTTGAGCAGCTGAAATCTCCATCCTCAAACTGGCAGCACAAAAATATTGCACCCAGCTCACTCGATCAAAGCCATTCATGGTTTCAAATGAAGTTGAAAATGTGTTGCTGGAAAAGCGCAGCAGGTCAGGCAGCATCCAAGGAGCAGGAGAATCGACGTTTCGGGCATAATCCCCTCTTCAGGAATGAGGAGGGTGTGCCAAGCAGGCTAAGATAAAAGGTAGGGAGGAGGGACTTGGGGGAGGAGCGTTGGAAATGTGATAGGTGGAAGGAGGTTAAGGTGAGGGTGATAAGGTGAGGGTGATAGGCCGGAGTGGGGGTGGGGGCGGAGAGGTCAGGAAGA
>NC_057728.1:65757065-65767636 GCF_004010195.1 Chiloscyllium plagiosum | reverse complement strand
TGAGGGGAAATTGCGGTCTTTGAAGAAGGAGGCCATCTGGGTTGTTCGGTATTGGAACTGGTCCTCCTGGGAGCAGATGCGGCGGAGACGAAGGAATTGGGAATACGGGATGGCGTTTTTACAGGGGACAGGGTGGGAGTCGGTCGGTTTTTTGGTAATGTCTGTGTTGATTCGGTCGCCCGAGATAGAAATGGAGAGGTTTAGGAAGGGGAGGGAGGAGTCTGAGACGGTCCAGGTAAAAAATTGATTTCAAATGATTCTATCAGATCTCCTGTTAACCTTCTCCTTGTTCCCGTGTGGCCATCATTAAAACCTGTGAAACACACAGTTCAGACAATGGATTCCAGTCAAACAATTGCTTCTTTGCATTTCGTTGTAGTAGAGTGTCACCCATTCATCCCCTAATCCCCTTAGCTAAATCCCTGTTGTAAATCTCAGCAACACACCTCTCACTTAACGGAATGAAACAATCATGTTGCCGTGCGCTCCCCCATTATTCACATTCCATTCACTGTCAGCTTTCTGAGATGCTGTTTAGACTGATGCAGACAGTAAGATAACCACACAACCCTGTATTAAAGTGATTACCATCATCTCCTGATGCATCCAGAGTGGATCTGTGCTTGGCTTTATCTCTTCTTAATCATTAGTGGGAAAAGATTAGGGGCTAGGATGCAAACCCCTCCCTGCACACTTGCACGTAAAGCTTTTTGAGAATAATAGATCTTCAAGTTCTATCTAATGGAAGTGATCTCTAATCACAGGGATAGCTCTGGCTGAGTGGGCAGTTCTTTCACCTTAAAGTCAAACGATTTAGGAGCCATGCTAGAAACTGGAACAAATCCTGTCCTGACAGTACGTTGCAGTAATGATTGATGGACTGCTGTGGTTCAGATGAAGCAATAAACCAAACCCGTCCTTTCTGGTGCATACAAATGATTACTCAACCAGCATCACTTAAAAACAATAGATTATCTGTTCTTTGTCACTTTCCTTTTCTATCACAGTTTGCTGAGCACAAACCGCTTTCCATGTTCAACATTATAACAGCAACGAAGAGGATTAAATTACTTGGAAAGTGTTTTTGGGATCTCCCTACAGCTGTGTACATTGTATTGCACAATTCCAAATCGCTTTCATAGAGTCAGACAGCACAGAAACAGACCCTTCGGTCCAACCAGTTCACGCTGACCATAATCCCAAACTGAACTCATCCCTCCTGCCTGCTCCTGGCCCATATCCCTCCAAACCTTTCCTATTCATGTATTTATCCAAATTGTAACTTCCCCACGCAAACACCACGTCCTCTGGAAGTTCATTCCAAACACGAGCCATTCTCTGTGTAAAAACGTTGCCCCTCATGTTTTTTAAAAAATTTTCTCCTTTCATCTTAACAATATGCCCCCAGTCTTAAACCCCCCTCACCCCCACCCTCGGGACAACACCTGCCATTTACCTTATCTATATCTCTTCCTTTCAGAAAGTAACTGCAATGTGATGTAGTTAAAATGTGACAGCAGTTAAAGTCTTTGTGTTGAAAGAGCTCACAAAGGAAACATAGAAACTAGGAGCAGGTGGAAGCCATTCAGCCCTTCAAACCTGCTCTACTATGCAGTCTACTCGTGACTGATCCTCCATCTCAATGCCATATTCCTGCTTTCTCTATATGCACCTTGATGCCTTTAATATCTAAAAAATTATCAGTCTCTCGATATATATTCAGTGGGTTGCCCTCTACAGCCATTTGTGGTAGAGAATTCCACAAGCTCACCACCCTCTTGAGTAAAGACATCTTTCCTCATGTCCTCAATGATCTCTCCTATATCCTGTGCAATCGAGAGCTTCTCTGATTCAGAAAGCAGTGGAGGGCAATCAAAGGTTATCAGGGGTAGGTGGGAATGTGGAATACCAAGGATCAACAAATTAGCGCTGGGTCTTATCGAATGGAGGAATCTGTTCAAGGGGCCGAATGGTCTACTCTGCTCCAATATTGTGTCTTCCTACCTCAGGGAAGGTTAGGACCGGGATGTTTTTATGGAGCATCTTATGTAAGGGAGAGGAACAGATGAGAACCAGAGAGAAATTTCAGAGCTGAACGTGGAAGAAGCTGAAGGCACAGTTGCTATTGTGGGAGGAATTAATTCTGGGATGCGGAAGAGAGTGTGAGTCTGAGGATTGTAATGCTAAAGGAGGATT
This sequence comes from Chiloscyllium plagiosum, assembly GCF_004010195.1. Classification (NCBI taxonomy): domain Eukaryota; kingdom Metazoa; phylum Chordata; class Chondrichthyes; order Orectolobiformes; family Hemiscylliidae; genus Chiloscyllium; species Chiloscyllium plagiosum. The sequence goes on along the minus strand of NC_057728.1, from coordinate 65,765,440 downwards.
CAAATGCAGAGTTCAAAGGTGAGATGTGAATTCTAAAACAGAGGACTTGACAAATTGAGTACAGGAGAAGCAGTCGCTGTTGTACGTCTGGATTACCAGAAGGTGCTTGATAAGGTATCATATAACATAATGGGACAAGGTAGGAGCACATGGTGTTGGGAGTAATGTATTAGCGTGGAGAGAGGATTGGTTAACACACAGAGCCAGGATGAATGGGTCTTTCTCAGGTTAGAAAGAGTGGAGTTAGTGGGAAGAGAAAGTTATTGAAGTGTGGCAGTCCTAGGACCACAATTATTTATTATCGGTGTGAATGATTTGGAGGAGGGGCAGAGTGCAGTGTATCCAGATTTACTGATGGTATGAAAACAGGTGAGAGGGCATGTTGTGATGAGAATATAAGGAATCTGACAAGAGATATGGATCAGTCAAGTGAGCAGGCAAAAGCTTGGTTATTGGAAGTATGAGGTCAGGAACTTTGGTAGGAAGAATCAAAAATATTTAACTGGACAGGCTACGACAATCACAAATAAGAGACAACCTAACCATCATCCCTTGGCACTCAACGGTGTTACTATCACTGAATCCCCCACTATTAATATCGTTGAGGAAAGCCATAGTGGTCACTTCTCTGGCACTGAGATTGATACTGTGGCAAAGAAGGGAAGGGGGCAGAATAGAAAAACGCTAGTGGTAAGAGACTTGATAGTTAGGAGAATTGACAGAAGATTTTGTGGTCAGGATCGAGATTCCCAGAAGGAATTTTGCCTCCCTGGTGCCAGGGTACGGGACGTCTCTGATTGGGTGCATAAGATTCTGGAAGGGGAGGACGAACAGCCAGAAATCGTGTTACATATTGGCACCAATGATATAGCCAGGAAAAGGATCGAGGATATAAAAAGTGATTTCAGGGAGTTAGGGTGGAAGCTGCAAAGCAGGACAAACAGAGTAGTGTTCTCGGGTTTACTACCGGTGTCATGAGATAGCGAGGCGAGGAACAGGGAGTGGGTGCAGCTTAACACGTGGCTGTGCAGCTGGTGTAGGAGGGAGGGCTTCAGATATGTAGATAATTGGGATGCCTTCTGGATCTTGCGGTGGGAGAGAATTTTGGTGATAGTGAGCACAACTGCCTCACATTCTACATAGCTATGGAGAAGGAGAGGATTAGGCAAAATGGGAGGATATTTAATTGGGGAAAAGGAAACTATGATGCTATCAGACGTGAGTTGGGAAGCATGGACTGGGAGCAATTGTTCCATGGAAAGGGCACTATAGACATGTGGAGACTGCTTAAGGAACAGTTGTTGTGAGTGATGCATAAATGTGTCCCTCTGAGACAGACAAGAAGGGGTAAGATAAAGGAACCTTGGATGTTATGTAACAGGAATCTTGTTTAGATTAAAACTCTCATGGTGTCTTAGTATCTCATAGTATGCATCTGTAACATGTTTAATTCATTTGTTTTAAACAGGGAAACACAGCACTAATTTTGTTAGCCGGTATGATCCTAGATTTAACAGCTGGATACAACTCCCACCTATGCAGGAAAGGTAATACTTTATGATACTTCAGAAATATTTAATACTTTAATACCACACACAGTTGAGGAGCTCATCATAAAGTATATCATTGGACTTTTTGTCTACATATGTAGGTATATTTGTCACAAACTATTGTCATCTGGTAGGTAATAATTTGAACAAACTAATTGGAAATCATGCTTCATTTGGACATTACAAAAAGGCTACCTTTTTATTTGTCTATCTGATCCAGCTCAAAGGCTGCCTTCTGAGACTGCTTTAATTCTACATTGTTAGATTATTGTTCATATTAATTTTATATTTTTAGATGCTGTCCATTCCAAATGTTTACTCTTAGCTTGTTGTCCACGTCAAGACTGCTTTCTTATGTGATGCTTCAGCCATTGAGCCAAAGCTAGTCAAAAACAAGTACCTATCTATTCTAGTTGTTCTCTTTTTAATAATGCCATCTTTCTACTTTCTTGGATTGCTGTACAATTCAATAACTTAGTTTGGATTATTGTCCAGTCTGAGGCCTGCATTTTTTTATCTCCATCTCAACTCAAAATCTGTATTTGTTCACAATAAGCCGGTCTAAGAATAGCATTATTGATCTGTTGTGTTAATAATAATGGCATTCTTCCAACAATGATCAATCCAATTTTTAATTATTGCCTATTTCAAAGTCTCTTTTCTGTGGCCTGCAGGAGCTTTGATATTTGTGGTGTTTATGTAGTTGTTTTGAGACATACATTAAAAAGACTTGACTTTGTACTGATCAAAATAACACACCATAATTTGAAATTCCAGGAATAGAATCCTAGAAATATGTTGATTCCAGAAATCTAAATTGAGGATAAAGCTGAGAGAATGAATCTAGGCAATTACTGTACTAAACTAACAAATCTGTTTTATAAACCATAGAACCTGCCTTCTTGGGTGACTTTTTTTCAGAAGTGAGAAGATGGTCATGTTCAGCTTTATATACTTTAATACTTTATAAAATGAATTCATGATTATATGTTGGATGTTTAATTAAAACTAAGACATGATGATCTCACAAAGCAACTTACCATGACATGAATACAAATTCATCAAATGGAGATGTCTAGCTATTTTAGTGTACACAAGAGTGAGTGTCTTGCTGAAATAATCAGTATATTTAGTACAGTTCTGGCTTTACTTCAGATTTACAATTACAAAATCATCACTTTTAATTACCTTGTGGAGTGAAGTTTCCTGAATATTAGCTAGCCACTGCCCGTTATACCACATAAACCGAACTCTTATCACAACCCCATGAGATGAAGATGATGGAATGGGTCTTCAAGGAATGGTTTACGAGATAACAGAATGGAACTTTATAGTCAGAGCTTCTGATGTTTATGGCCAGTCTGAAAAATCACAACAAAGTATAGATTTGAGGGCAGCTTAGAGTAAATGCAATTTATTATGTTTGTTTGAAAACAATAACCATGTATGCAAAAGCACACACAAAAATCTGGCAATTTATATAATTTTAATAGAACAGCAATGCTCACACTATAGTTAATATGTCCCAAAGAAAACCACTTGCAATTTTTGAATTTAAGTGTTATGACACGGGGTAAACCCCTCTGCTAATTTAATTTCTCTGCACAGAAAAGCTTACCTCGCCATGTAATTTGTTTAAGTATGAGTGACAAAGAGCTACTCAAATCCCACTACTTAAAGAAAAAAATAACAATTTATTCTTTAACTCCAAGAAAAGAGAACATTAAGTAACAACTATCTACCTCCTTTGTCTGATCGATTTATCTACTTCCCACTCTACAGCAATATATTGATCTGATAAAACACCCAGATTAGGTTAACAAAAAAAATCAAGTTTCAAAACCAACCAGCTGTCGATCTTCCCTTTGTATCTTCCAGTCTTCATCTCTTCAGTACTCTGCTTCACAGATCTTTCATGGATAATGGTACCTTTCAGAGAGCAGTTCTGCGGGCAGTCTGTATTGGTGCTCTTTGCCTCTCTGGCTAGCTGTTCAAAATGCCACCTGCTGCATTCACAAACTCCACACACCCCTCCCACAACATCCTCACCTTCAAAAATACTGGCAGAATCAATAAAATCCAACTCCTTATGTGAACGGAATCATTTGGTAGCATCTGGTTGTGTTGTTGGGGCTGCATAGATGGCGTAAGACCATGCTGTATCTTCTAAATTATTAGTTTGCAACACTTGCTCAATAAGGAGACCATGTCTGCTATTAGAAAGACACCCTGGAGTCCCAGTATTATAGAGGACTTAGGCTGCAAGTCATTGATGTCTGCTTAAAGACCTCAATTGGTGATAAGGTGAGAAGCTTGACCATGAACCTTTCTGCCTAGAACTTCATTCTGGCAGAGGCAAGAAGGCAGTATGGTTCAGGCATAACCTGACTATGCTTTATTAAATGACTTAGCAAGTTCAAAGGGCCCTATGGCTTACTCCTGCTCATATTTCTTATGTTCTAACAGTTTTAAAAATGACTTTTATCTGATATAGGCTGATGGTTTGGACATTTCGGGCATGTGCCCTTCTTCAGGCTCATGCCCGAAACGTCGATTCTCCTGCTCCTTGGATGCTGCCTGAACTGCTGCGCTTTTCCAGCAACACATTTTCAGCTCTGATCTCCAGCATCTGCAGTCCTCACTTTCTCCTGGAATGGAGTGCTTACCTTACGAAGAGAGGTTGACTGAGCTCGGACTTTTTCATTGGAATAAAGGAAGGACGAAAGGGGACCTAATTGAGGGGTACAAGATAATCAGAGACATAGATAGAGTTGATAGCCAGAGACTTTTTCCCAGGGGAGAAATTGTTAACGTGAGGGGTCATAGTTTTAAGCTGTTTGGCAGAAAGTATAGAGGGGATATCAGAGGCGGGTTCTTTACGCAGAGAGTTGTGAGAGCATGGAATGCGTTGCCAGCAGCAGTTGTGGAAGTGAGGTCATTGGGGATATTTAAGAAACCACTGGACATGCATATGGTCACAGAAATTGAGGGTTCGTATCTTAGGTTTACCTTACATGAGGATCAATGGTCGGCACAACATCGTGGGCTGAAGGGCCTGTTCTGTGCTGTATTGTTCTATGTTCTATGTTCTATGTTATCATTGACCAGAAATTCAACTGGATTCATCATATAAATACAGTAACTAATTCAACTGGATTCATCATATAAATACAGTAACTACAGGAGCAGGTCAGACACTGGGAATACTACAGCGAGTAACTCACTTCCTGATTTCCAAAAGCTTGTCCACCATCCACAAGGCACAAGCCAGAGGTGTGATGGAATACTCCCCACTTGCCTGGATGGGTGCAGCTCCAACAACATTCAGGAAGTTTGACACAATCCAGGACAAAGCAGCTGCTTGTTACGTACCACATCCACAAACATCCACTCCCTCCCCACCGATGCTCAGTAGCAGCAGTGCATAATACCGTAAATACTCGTGCAACAGTCAAACTTTGTAGATGGTTTTTTTAAGCTGAAATTAGGGGGGTGACTATTACGTGAGGTTTGTTTTCAAGGGAATGAACTTCATGCTTGGTCTGAGTCAAAAAATGGACAAACAAGAGCCAGATCTCTGTATAAAATAATAAACATCAAGGGAAAAAGATTTATGGCCATTATTGAATATTTATCTATGATATCTATGAAGAGCCTGTTTCCACACTGTAGGGAATCTAATCTAATCTAATAACTGTCTCCATTCTGCCTGCTTCGGTAGAACTGTACTGTCATACCTTATTCCAGTTAGCAGTACCATAAAGTGCATGTAGGTCTACACATATGTACAGATGTTAATAGGTATACCAGCAGATGGTCAGGATGCCTCATGAATTACGTTCTGGAATTTACCAAGTACTGTTGAGTTTACAATGATAGCGCCCCCATATTGTAAACAAATACAGCTCAGCCTGACCAGTGCCATCTATTTGTACAACACACAAGTCATGAAATAAAAGCACAGGAGTAGCAAAAACAAAAAAAAAGAATGACAGTATTTTATTTAAAAAAGGACTGCATGAAACTGTTAATAATATACAGTAAACACTTTACATAAAAAAACCGATATACACAGCAAAATACTCTTCTCACCTTATGTCACAAATATTATGGTCTAGCTGCTAAAAGCAGAAGTTACATGCAAACGTCCATCAGAATCCTTCAAATTCACTGTCCTCATCAGGTGCACCACTGAATAATTCATTCCAGTCCAAAAGAGAAAATGCTGGAAAATCTCAGCAGGTCTGGCAGCATCTGTGAGGAGAGAAAAGAGCTGACGTTTCAAGTCTAACTGACCCTTTGCTAAGAGCTTTGCCAATGAGTCAGTTTTATTGGTAGAGGGATTGAGTTTCGAAGCCATGAGGTCATGCTACAGCTGTACAAAACTCTGGTATGGCTGCACTTGATGTATTGCGTACAGTTCTGGTCACCACATTATCGGAAGGATGTGGAAGCTTTGGAAAGGGTTCAGAGGAGATTTACCAGGATGTTGCCTGGTATGGAGGGGAGGTCTTACGAGGAAAGGCTGAGGGACTTGAGGCTGTTTTTTTTGGTTGGAGAGAAGAAGGTTGAGAGGTGACTTAATAGAGACATATAAGATAATCAGAGGGTTAGATAGAGTGGACAGGGAGAGCCTTTTTCCTCAGATGGTGATGGCTAGCACAAGGGGACATAGCTTTAAATTGAGGGGTGACAGATATAGGACAGATGTCAGAGGTAGTTTTTTATTCAGAGAGTAGTAGGGGCGTGGAACGCACTGCCTGCAATAGTAGTGACTCGCCAACATTAAGGGCATTTAACTGGTCATTGGATAGGCCTATGGATGAGAATGGAATAATGTAGGATAGATGGGCTTCAGATTGGTTTCACAGGTCAGTGCAACAGGTGACTTGACAGAGATGTACACAATGATGAGAGGCATAGATAGAGTAGATAGCCAGAGACTTTTTCCCAGGGTGGAAATGTCTATCATGAGCGTGCATAATTTTAAGGTGATTGGAGGCAGGTTTAGGGGAGATGTCAGAGGGAGATTTTTCACACAGGGAGTGGTGGGTGCAGGGAATGCACTGCCAGTGGTGGTGGTAGAGTCAGATATATTAGGGACATTTAAGTGACGCTTGGGATAGGAACATGGAAGATTGTACAACGAAGGGTACATGGTTCATCTGATCTCAGAATAGGATAAAAGGTCAGCACAACATCAAGGGTCGAAGGGCCTGTACTGTGCTGTAATGTTCTATGTTCTAGACTGTGAGCCAGTTTCAGCCTCTAAATGCTGGTGAAGTGTGAATGGAGGTTTATGTGAATTAGGACACCGACAGCAGAGACTTTTGAGCCCGGGTTGTAAGGTCAGTGAAGAGAACATGCGAATGCACAATTTTTGTGATTATATCAGAATTCATGAGTGTTTGAGCAGCAGCAGATCTGAGGCAAGGGCAGAAATGAACAATGCTGCAGTGGGGGAAGGAAGCCGGCTTAATTATCGAGCTTTTAAGCTGTAAATTGAACTGTCAACGTACAGAAAAGCAAGACTCTGCAGTGGAAGTTTGGTCTGTAAAGTTGCCCCTTAACTATCAAAACTACAGAAATAGGATTGATTCTCAGAGCATTTGTGTACAATCGATCACTGGGTGATTGTTAAGAACACTGTGTGGATCCTGTTTTAAGTGGCCTGTCACAGATATGGTACGTTTTGAGGGAATTCCAGAAGCAAAATCAATATTCATTATGGATTAGATTTTCAATTGCCTTGCTGAGGGATTGTACGTGCTAAGATTACCTTCACTCTCTTCTGAGCTCCCTCCACGGAGCAGAGAGCATTGATCAGAGACTTACCCCCCTCTTCAGTCCGTGCTCCTGCATTCCCAGCTCCTGTCAGAATTCCGGAATATAATTTCATATTTTGCATGTTTGTGGAAGTAGATTTTGTAAACGAATGCTGTTGGAGCTGTCTCCCAGCGGGAGACTGTCTTCATGAACCCAGCCCTGTGCAGCGAGCAAATGAACCCCTGCTAACATTGCAATGTGCACAGACTGTCATTCTTCATGAGTGAACTTTACTGTTCTGTCCAGTTGTTTGAGAAATCTCAGTGCTTCGCTGAGTCTATTTTTGCTGCAATACCTATTTTGAACAGATTTTTCTGTTACAGTGCCATTACTGAACCTGAGAAATGTATAACTGACTTTGTGTAACATCACTGCATCTTTACTAACCCTCATACGTTCAAGACACCACCCATGCCCTCCACCTCCTCCAAGACTTCCGTTTCCCCGGCCCCCAACGCCTCATCTTCACCATGGATATCCAATCCCTCTACACCTCCATCCGCCATGACCAGGGTCTCCAAGCCCTCCGTTTCTTCCTCTCCCGACGTCCCCAACAATACCCTTCCACCGACACTCTCATTCGTTTGGCCGAACTGGTCCTCACCCTTGACAATTTATCCTTCGAATCCTCCCACTTCCTCCAGACCAAAGGGGTAGCCATGGGCACACGTATGGGCCCCAGCTATGCCTGTCTCTTTGTTACCTACGTAGAACATCTTCCGTAATTACACCGGCACCACTCCCCACCTCTTCCTCCGCTACATTGATGACTGCATTGGCGCCACGCCACCTCCCGCGAGGAAGTTGAGCAATTTCACCAACGCATTCCACCCTGACCTTAAATTTACCTGGACCATCTCCGACACCTCCCTCCCCTTCCTGGACCTCTCCATCTCCATCAGTGACGACCGACTTGACACTGACATCATCTACAAACCCACCGACTCCCACAGCTACCTGGATTACACCTCTTCCCACCCTAACTCTTGCAAAAATGCC
>NC_057728.1:65703080-65756386 GCF_004010195.1 Chiloscyllium plagiosum | reverse complement strand
TACTCTATGTTACTTTCTCCCCACCCTCACCCGCCTCTCATTTATCTCTCCACCCTCTCAGTCTTTATTCCTGATGAAGGGCTTTTGCCTGAAACGTCGATTTTCCTGCTCCTCGGATGCTGCCTGAACTGCTGTGCTTTTCCAGCACCACTGATCCAGAATCTGGTTTCCAGCATCTGCAGTCATTGTTTTTACCTACCTTTAGAGGAAACAATCACACAACATCAAGTTATAGTCCAACAGGTTTACTTGGAAGCACTAGCTTTCGGAGTGCTGCTCCTACATCAGGTGTTTGTGGAGGACACAATTGTAAGGCACAGAATTTATAGCAAACCACCTGGTGAAGGAGCGTCGCTCCGAAAGCTAGTGCTTCCAAGTAAACCTATTGGACTATAACTTGGTGTTGTGTGATTTTTAACTTTGTACTGCCCAGTCCAACACCAGCACCTCCACATCATGACTCCTTTAGAGATTGGTACAGTGTCAGCAGCTTGGGGAATAGGTCACTTCTTAAATTGATTTACAGGTTAAGGGCATCACTGGCTAGGCAGCATTTATTGCCCATCCCTAATTGCCCAGAGGGCAGTTAACAACCACATTACTGTGGGTCTGGAGTCACATATAGGCCAGACTGGGTGAGGATGGCAGATTCCTTCTGTAGTGATTGGAACCAGGTGGATCCCATTGACTCCGAGGTCATTGTTTGGGGATGGTAAGCTGGACCAATCAGGAAAGCCCTGGCTGACCAGTATAACCAGGGGACATTTCTGGCATTTTGCCTTGATTTGGGAAGCTTGGCTCATTTGATCTTGCTGATGCAGACTGGGCTCAGTATGTGGAAAGAATGCAATATAAACAGGGGATTTAGAATCCTTTCAGCTCAAGAACTGGCTGTGAGCTGGCTGGTCATAGCCAGTGTTACTGTGCACAGGTAAATTAAGGGTGACTTGGTGACAGGATACCAGCCTCTGTGCACTTAACTCACGTTCCTAAAGGATATTAGTGAACCAGATGGATGTTTCCCTGACAATCAACAGTGTTTTTTTATTAAAATAAGATAAATAACTGCAGATGCTGGAAGTCTGAAACAAAACCAGAAATTTCAAAAGCAACTCAGCAGGGCTGGCAGCAGCTGTGGAGAGAAAACAGAGTTAATGCTTTGAGTCTCATGACCCTTCTTCAGAACTGGTAGTAGCTAGGAAAAGGTGGTATTAATGGGGAAGGTAGGGCTGGGGAAAAGGAACGGGCGGATACTTGCAGACAAAGTCCAAAAAGAGTCAAGAAAGTTCAGCAGACAAGAAGATGGTTGATGGTAAGCCAGAAACGAGAGAACGTTGATAATGTGTCAGAGAAAATTAATTGACTGTACTGAAAGAAGCCAATGTCATGTCAGGGCCCAGGGGGAGAGTGGGTAAAGGACTTAGGAGAACAGAGATATTGGCAGGAGAACAGGAATGTTGAAGTGGCAGATACTGGAAGCTCAGGGCCATGCTGACAGACAGAATGTAGATGGTCTGGGAAATGGCCACTCAGTCTCTGCTTTGTTTCCCCAGTGTAGAGGAGAGCACTTTGAGAGCACTAGATAATGGGGAGTGCAGGTAAAGTGCTGCTTCACCTGGAAGGTGTGTTTGGGCCTTTGGATACTGAGGAGCGAGGAGATAGACAGGTGTTACACCTCCAACGGCTGCAAAGGAAGAAGTCGTGGGGTTGTGGGTGGGGAGGTGTGGGGAGTGGACTGTGACCCACCACTGAACATCAGGCTGTTGTGTCCACAGCAGTCACTAATCTCATTTTATCTGGGGATTTCTCCTCAGCCCCAATGCCTCCAATCTCAGTCTCCAAACCCCAAACAGCCCTCTTCTATCTTCTTCCCAGAATCCACAAACTGAAGAGCCAGTCAAAGACAGGAGTGGGAAGTTGTGGGTGGAATCTGAGGACATAGGGGAAGCGCTGAATGAATATTTTTCGTCAGTATTCACATTCGAAAAGGGCAATGTTAGTGATAATACGGAGATACAGGCTACAAGATTAGATGGGATTGCGGTTGACAAAGAAGAGGTGTTAGCAATTTTGGAAGATCTGAAAACAGATAAGTCCCCTGGGCTGGATGGGATTTATTCTCAGATTCTCTGGGAAGCCAGGGAGGAGATCGCCGAGCCTTCGGCTTTGATCTTTATGTCATCATTGTCGACAGGAATCGTGCCAAAGACTGGAGGATAGCAAATGTTGTTCCCTTGTTCAAGAAAGGGAGTAGACAGAACCCTGGAAATTATAGACCAGTGAGCCTTACTTCGGTTATGGGTAAGGTGTTGGAAAAGATTATAAGAGGCAGGATTTATAATCGTCTGGAAAGGAATAATTTGATGACGGATAGTCAACACGGTTTTGTGAAGGGTAGGTGGTGTCTCACTAACCTTACTGAGTTCTTCGAGAAGGTGACCACACAGGTGGATGAAGGTAAAGCATTTGATGTGGTGTAAATGGACTTCAGTAAGGCGTTTAATAAGGTTTCACATCTTAGGCTGTTGCACAAAATATAGATGCACAGGATTGAGGGTGAGTTAACGGTTTGGATCAGAAATTGGCTAGCGGAAAGAAGACAGAGGGTGGTAGTTGATGGAAAATGTTTATCCTGGAGCTCAGTTACCAGTGGTGTGCCACAAGGATTTGTTTTAGGGCCACTGCTGTTTGTCATTTTCATAAATGATCTGGATGTGGGCGTAGAAGGATGGTTAATAAATTTGTTGATGACACTAAGTTAGGCAGAGTTGTGGATTGTGCCGAAGGATGTTGTAGGTTACAGAGGGGCATAGATAAGATGGAGACCTGGGCTGAGAAGAGGCAAATGGAGTTTAATGTGGAAAAGTGTAACATAGCTCATTTTGGAGGAAGTAACAGGATTGCAGAGTACTGGGCTAATGGTAAAATTCTTGGCAGTATAGATTAACAGAGAGATCTCAGTGACCAGGTGCATAAATCCCTGAAGGTTGCCACCCAGGTTAATAGGGTTGTTAAGAAGGTATATGGTGTGTTGGGATTTATTGGTAGGGGGATTGAGTTTCGGAGCCACGAGGTCATGCTTCAGCCGAACAAGACACTGGTGCGGCCGCACCTCAAGTATGCTGTACCGTTCTGGTCACCGCATTATAGGAAGGATGTGGAAGCTTTGGAAAGGGTTCAGAGGAGATTTACTCTGATGTTGCCTGATATGGAGGGAAGGTCTCAAACAGAAAGGCTAAGGGAACTGAGGTTGTTTCCATTAGAGAGAAGAAGGTTGAGAAGTAGAGACATATAAGTGCGGAACGGTGGCTCCGTGGTCCCAGGTCCTCACCGCACCAGGGTCCCAGGTTCAATTCCAGCCTTGGGCGACTGTCTGTGTGGAGTTTGCACATTCTCCCCGTGTCTGCGTGGGTTTCCTCTGGGTGCTCCCATTTCCTCCCACAGTCCAAAGATGGGCAGATTAGGTGAATTGGCCATGCTAAATTGCCCGTAGTGTTAGGTGCATTATTCAGAGGAAAATGGGTCTGGGTGGGTTACTCTTCGGAGGGTCGGTGCAGACTGGTTGGGTCGAAGGGACTGTTTCCACACTGTAGGGAATCGAGTCTAACGATAAATAGAGGGTTAGATAGGGTGGACAGTGAGAGTCTTTTTCCTCGGATGTTGAAGGCTAACACAAGGGGACATAGCTTTAAATTGAGGGGTGATAGATATAGGACAAATATCAAGGCTAGTTTCTTTATTCAGAGAGTTGTAGGGGCGTGGAATGGCTTGCGTGCAACAGTAGTATATTCACTGACATCAAGGGGATTTAAATGGGCATTGGATATACATGTGGATAATAATGGAATGGTGTAGGCAAGATGGGAATCAGATTAATTTCACATCGAGGGCCGAAGGGCCTGTATCGCATTGTAACATTCTATGTTCTATGAACTGCCCGGGCTGACCCATTATTCCTGCCCCACAGAACTTACCTCTTCTGACTTTGACTCACTTTTTTTCTCCGTGCGTCCAGTCTGTCACCAGAATGAGATCTTCCCAGGGTTTAAATAGATGGATTTGGGTTTTTAGCAGGTGAACATGGTAGCAGGAGATGTCCATTCATCCCATCGAGCCTGTCCCATTATTGCATTCCATCATGGTCAAATAGTTCAATAGCTTTTACCCAGCCTATCCCTATCACTCTGTACACCATTGACTAGTGATCCTGCCTGTTTACCAATATCTACCAAGTTCTCTCAGTGCAATTCTAATTACTCTGAACCCCGTTTATTGGGAAAAAAATGAATGTAGCTCCTTGTTTGAACCTTCAGTCCATCGCCAGAGCTAATAATCTCATACACACTGCCTGCACTCTTAAGCAACAACAATAAACCTCCTGCATTCATTATGCATCCTTTTAAATGTGACTATATCACTGAGTCACAGAATGAATTACCACGCACAAGGAGGCCATTCGGCCTATCATGTCTGCACCAGCTCTTTTATCTCCTGCCAATCTCCTGCTTTTTCTCCACATCCCTGCACTCCATTCCAACCCCCCAAAAAATCCAATACCTCTCTTGAATGCCTTAATGAAAACTACCTTCACCACATGCCCAAGCAGGGAATTTCATTCCTAAATCAGGGCAGGGCTTATACACTTAATGGTATGGTCCTGGGGAGTGTTGCTGAACAAAGAGAGCTTGGAGTGCAGGTTCATAATTTCTTGAAAGTGGAGTCGCAGGTCAATAGGATAGTGAAGAAGGCATTTGGTATGCTTTCCTTTATTGGTCAGAGTATTGAGTACAGGAGTTGGGAGGTCATGTTGCAGCTGTACAGGACATTGGGTGACCTTACAAAATTATGGGGAGCATGGATAGGATAAATAGATAAGGTCTTTCTCCTGGGGCAGGGTAGTCCAGAACTAGAGGACATAGGTTCAGGGTGAGAGGGGAAAGATATAAAAGGACCTAAGGGGCAACATTTTCTTGCAGAGGGTGGTACGTGTATGGAATGAGCTGCCAAGGAAATAGTGGAGGCTGGTACAATTGCAACATTTAAAAGGTATTTGGATGTGTATATGAATAGGAAAGGTTTGGAGGGATATGGGCCCCATGCTGGCAAATGGGGATAGATTAGTTTAGGATATCTGTTCGGCATGGATGGGTTGGACTGAAGGGTCCATTTCCATGTTGTACATCTCTATGACTGTTACTCTAAATACAAGAAATGGCTTTATTATCACAGCTACTCAGAGGAGTACAGTGAAACGTCTACAAGTCACCACTTACAGCACCATCTTCGGTACAAAGGAACCTAGATACAGCTTCTTACTTACAAATTCTTCAAGAAAAGAAATAGAACAAAGAAAATTGTGTTCATGAAAAGAAATAAAAAGTTCAGCAATGAATAAGAAAAATCGAGAAATAGGAGTTCAATCCTTCCAACCCAGACCATGCCAAGCTTCACCTCGAGGCTGTGGGCCTGAGGCCGGGGTCTGGGGGTCCGAGACCATGCTGCAGGTAGGGGTCTGGGGTCTGTGTCCACACTGAGGCTGGGGTCTGGGGGTCCGAAACCATGTTACAGGTAGGGGTCTGGGTCCACACTGCGGGTAGGGGGTCTGTGCTTGCTTTCACCCGGGACACCAGTGAGGCCACCCGAGGAAGGGAGGTAAAAAGAGAAAGAAAAAAACACAAGAAGAGAGACAAAGAAGGAAAGTATTGGACAGAGCGCGTTAGCTCCAGCTCAGCACCTACTCCTCCACCATTTTGGAGACAAAATACTCACTGAATAGAAAAGTTTTCTGTCCCATCATCCCCTGCTTTCTTTGTATGTGACTTCAAATCTATTCCCTTCTCATTCGTGTTTCTTTTGTGAGCTAAAACCTTTTCCTATCCACTTTATGCAGCCCGCTCATGACTTTGAAAACCTTTAAACCTCAGCTTTCTTCATTCAATGGAGAACAGTCCCAACTTCTCCAGTCTGTCCTCATCGCTGATGTTTCTCATCCCTGGAATTATTCCTGTAAATCACTCTGCACTCTCTCCAACACATTCACACCTTTCTAACAATGTGGCACCCACAGCTGTACACAATACTCCAGCTGGGGTCAAACAAATGTACAACATCACCTCCTTGCCCTTATACTCTATGCCCCTGTTAATAAAGCTGAGGGCACTCTGTGCTCTCTCCCCCTGTCCTGCCAGCACCTTCCATGATCTGTACACAAATACCTCCAGCTCCCTCTACTCCTGCAACCCCTTTAGAATACAGTAGACCCCCCAGAACCATGGGGGATACATTCCAAAACCTACCGGGGAAGCCCAAAACCATGGATAGTTGCAAACGTATTCATTTATATGGAAAATTTACCTTCCCAGCAGCCCCCTGTTCGCTGGCTCTGGAATGTTCCATGTATTATGTTCGGGCTGCGGTAAACCACGGGTAACTGAAACCACGGTAACCAGACCTGCGGATATGGTGGTCGCCCTGTATATATATTGTCTTTCAGTTTTGATTCATGCTTCATATCCATTCCAAGCTCAACTCCCAAGTCGGGAAGGAGTGGGCGTGATGCAGTGATGATCAGAAAAAGCCTTGACTTGTTTTTCTTGATCTTCTCCTCGTTTTGAAGTTAATTCTCTCCCATGTAGCACAGTTTGGTGTAACTGCGTGTCATGATGTGCAAAAGGATGCTGCTCTCATTAGGTTTTTCAAAGGAAACATCCTGCTGAGACCAGCTGTTCTCCTGCATCACATGGAAACAGCATGGGGTGGGGGGGAATTGTTCCCCCCCCCCTTCATCCACAAAGCCCATCCTCAAAGTCTGTCTCTGAATTGAAGGGTTGCCTTGGCTGAGGAATGCTCCATCAGTATTTACTGGACTACACAGGCACCAGATTGCGAACGGTTTTCATTATTTATCCCTCTCCTCATTTTAACCTCCTCTCAATATTTGTGCCATATCTTGGCCATGGGTGTATCACACATCAGGGAAAGAATTCTTTCATTGCTTTGTGGGAAATGGGTGTTGTTGGCTGTGCCCGGTATTTATTGCCTGTCCCTAGTTGCCCCTTGAGAAGGTGGGGGTGAGCTGCCTTCTTGAACCGCTGCAGTCCATGAACTGTAGGTAAACCCTCAATGCCTGAGGGAGGGAATTCCAGGATTTTGACCAGCGACAGTGGAGGAACAGCGATATATTTCCAAGTCAGGATGGTGAGTGGCTTGGAGGGGAACTTGCAGGGGGTGGTGTTCCCATGTATCTGCTGCCCTTGTCCTTCTAGATGGAAGTGGTTGTGGATTTGGAAGGTGCTGTTGGAGGATCTTTGGTGAATTTCTTCAGTGCATCTTGCAGATAGTACACACTGTGGCTATTGAGGGTTAGGTGGTGGAGGGAGTGGGTGTTTGTGGATGTGGTGCAAATCAAGTGGCTGCTTTGTCCTGGATGGTATCAAGCTTCTTGAGTGTTGTTGGAGCTGCACCCTGAAATAACTCCACAAAGGCCAGTATCCTGTCACCAAGTCCCCCCTTTATTTACCCATGGAGAGTACCTGACACTGATCCAGCACCCTCAGAGCCAGCTCTCAGAGTGAACAGAACCTCTTGACACTGCTGTTTATATACCAGGGTTAACAGCCCCAATTGGGGAACTCCTATTCTGTGATGTTCTCCTGGCTGACCTTATTACACCCTCCCAGGCAAGTGGATTTAGAATGTACAGCACACAGCAGGCCATTCAGCCCACCTGGTTCAAGCTGACAAACATGTCCCAAAGCTTCCTGAAGAATTGTTGCATTTAAGTGAAGCTAGAATTTTTGACATTTCCTCAAGTGTTTAAGTAAATTCATACGCAACTTTTATCAGTGGGGAGGGGGAGTGGGGGGATTGTCCCAGCCCTTGAGAAACACGGGTGGTGCAAAAGTTGGGAGATTTGCGTGAGATTAGCAAAATGTCCCATTTCATAACTATGTGTTGACGTATGAGGTGAGATTTGCACTGGAGAAGCCTATTAGTGTGCACCAGTTTGCAGTTAAATCTTTGTTATTTGGTCACCTCTCCTCGTTCATATACAGTTTCCCATTTTCCTACCCACTGGATAGAAGCCAAACAGTGACAATCCCTGATATAGAAGACCAAGAGGGTACCTGGTGATCCCACTGTCGGCAGTGACTGCACACACACACATACACGCACACACACACACATGCACATGTACACACACACATTCATACACACACACACACTCACCTACACACCCACACACACATACATGCACACATACACACGCACGCACACACACTCTCCCGTCTGTCCAGCAGGATTTCTAGAAACCCCTTGGTGAAGTGAAGGTTCTGGGGTAAATAAAATGAACTGTGCGGGGCAGCTGCTGATGACAGGAGTGTTAAAGGTGGCTCCAGTGTCAGCAATGTCAGGCGATGCAGGCAGTAACCAGTACTCCTGCTTGCAGGGAGTGGGAGAACATGGCGAGGAGGGAGACAAGAGGATGTAGTTGGTAGGTATTGAGGTGAGTTTGTAAAGATAACACAAGAAGACCCACTGGGACCCACAGAGGGAAATCCTCCATGAAACCCACTGAAATTGTCAGTTCACTCGTTTCTGGAAGATGCAGCCCAATGCTTTGTCAGACTGCACTCGGAACGTACTGTCCAGGTTTGGTCACCAAATTATACAAAGGTTATAGGAAATAAGAGCATGAGTAGACCATTCTGCCCAGCAATCCTGCTGTACCACTCAACAAAGATCATGGCTAATCTTCTCTGCAAAGCCATTTTTCTGTATTATCCTTCTATCCATAATATTGAGAAATCTATCAATAATCTATTTTCAACCCACTCAATGATTGAACCTCCACAAGCTCTGGGGTAGAGAATTCCAAAGATCCACTGCCTTCTGAACAAAGAGATTCTTCTCCAGCCCAGTCCCAGGAAATGGACCCAAATCCATCCTGGAACTTTGATGTTAATTTTATTGGATTAGCCGGTGGGTAGTTCAGGTCTGGAATGTACTACCTGGAAACAGTAGTGGAGTAGTGGGAACATGGTGGAGGCAGGTTCAATTGAGGAATTCAAGAGGGTATTGGATGTTTTGTTTTGGATAGGAATGTTCAGAGCCTTGGGAAAAGGCATGAGATTGGAACTAGGTAATACAGCCCGTAGAGGCACAATCAGCTGAACAGCCCCCTCCAGCACCAGAAAAATTTGATAATTCTGTGAAAACGAATGAAGTGACGGGTTCGTTCTCGAGATACTGAAATGGAGCGTTGGAGGAGGAGTGGGGTCAGCTGTGTTTTGGAGAAGGGGTAAAGAGAGCTGGGGGAGGAGGGGGGCGTGGTAAGTGAGGCCAGCTCAGAGCAGCTCCAGATGTGGTAGAATTCCGAGCTGAGAGATCCAGATATCGAGTAAGTTACGGTTACCAGATGGTGTCAGAAATAGTTTGTCAAACTTTCATGGTTGAGATTTCTGTGTACCATGGGTAATCTGTATTTAAATCTGGGACGGATCTTTCCTGTTTGTTTCTGTTCCACAGATTAACTGGTTCATCGAAGACAGCGATTGCTAAACAACATTTTCCCCAAAGATACATTAAACATTAAACAGAGTCAGCAATTTAATGTTTACATGATTTCATTTGCATATTTTAATTGACTATTAATTACACATCAAAGCTTTTCTCAGACTTGTCGCAATATTTGAATAAATATTCATGAGGGTGAACACATGCTAAAGAGTTTGGGCAGCTCAGTTAGATCAACGCTGGGCAAACTATAATCATGAGGTGGGGCTCATTTCTGAGTTGATGTATTTCAGGTACAAAAACTTACTGCATAAAAAATATATTTATAAAACATGGGGCTTGTGTGGTACTGTCCCTGCCTCTGATCTAGAAGACTGGGATTAGAGTCTCACCTGCTCAAGAGCTCAATAACGTATCTGAAAGGGTTAATTTGAAAACAAATCAAACATAAAAAATACAAGGTACTTTTTTTTCATTCATCTGTGGGATAAAGGTGTTGCTGGCTAGGCCACTGTTTATTGCCCAGAGGACAGTTAAGAGTCAGTCGCGTTATTATGAGTCTGGAGTCAGTCTGGCAAGACAGAGTGTCCAACGCAGCGGTCCTATCTCATGCTGGCCTTCCCAGCATGTACACTCTGCTCAGGCAGTGGAGACTGCGCTGGCTGGGCCACGTCCACCACATGGAGGATGGCCGCATACCAAAGGATATCCTTCATGGAGAACTTGCATCTAGGAAGAGACCCTCTGGGCGTCTCTAGCTGTGCTACAAGGACATCTCTATGAGGGACATGAAGGCACTTGATATTGTTATGGAGTCCTGGGAAAAGCTTGCAGGTGACCGCACAAGATGGAGAAGAACCCTGAACCAACACCTCAAAACAGGGGAAAGGAAGCTGATGAGCACTGCAGCAGACAAGCGGGCACCCAAGGAAGGAGTGCAGCAGCTCGAGCAGATCAGCGACCACATACAGATGTGACCTCTGCGACCGGGACTGTCACTCCAGCATTGGTCTCTTCAGTCACAAGGGACGTTGCTTCAGGGAAACAGAAAGCTAGAAGAATGAGGATGCAACCCATAGTCAGCCATGACTGAAAGGGGCCTCACATCACCGAGTCACATGTAGGCCAGACCATTCTAAAGGACATAAGTGAACCAGATTGGTTTTTCTTGATGATCGACAACAGATTCATGGTCATTAGATTCTTAATTCCAGATTTTTATTGAATTCAAATTCCACCAATTGCCGTGGCAAGATTTGAACTCAGAACCTTTGGTCATTACCTGTGTCTCTGCATTAACAGTCAAGTGATATTACCGTTAGGACATCACTTCCCCTTTTACACAACACAAAAGGTACCACCCAGCCAGTGCACCTTCTCCCTGCAGATAAGTCTTTATATTCTTAAACACGTGCCACTGCAACACTTTAATTCATTACTTTGGGAAGTTCCAAGTGTTCTTCAGCCAATACAGTGCTTCTTGAAGTGTTGGCACAGCAGTTACATTGTGCATAGTAAGATCCCACAATGATGCCAGAATTAACAACCAGAAAATGGAGAAAGATGATCCCACTATTCTGTGGGATAGTGTCATGGATTTTTCTTACTAATCTGAGAGGGCATTTGGCACCTCAGTGGAATGCCTCATCTGATAGCTGGCACCTCTGGTATGCAGTTCTCACTCAGCACCGCACCCAGAATGTCAGCCTGTGTTATTCCTTCAAGTCTCTGAAGTGGGGCTCTGGAGTGAGGCCTGAACCCAGGGCAAGGTGAGTGAGGCCTCATCAGGGGACAGGGTGAGTGAGGCCTGACTCAAGGAACAGGGTAAGCAAGGCCTGACCCAGGGAACAGAGTGAGTGAGGCCTGACCCAGAGAACAGATTGAGTAAGGCCTGGCCCAGGCAATAGGGTGAGTGAGGCCTGACCCAGAGAACAGGGTGAGTGAGGCCTGACCCAGGGAACATGGTGAGTGAGGCCTGACCCAGAGAACAGGGTGAGTGAGGCCTGATCCCAGGGACAGAATGAGTGAGACCTGACCCAGGGAACATGGTGAGTGAGGCCTGACCCAGAGAACAGGGTAAGTGAGACCTGACCCAGGGAATAGAGTGAGTGAGGCATGATCCCAGGGATAGGATGAGTGCGGCCTCTCCGGGGGACAGGTGAGTGAGGCCTGACCCAAGAACAGAGTGAGTGAGGTCTGACCCAGAGAACAGAGTGAGTGAGGCCTGACCCAGGGAATAGGGTGAGTGAGGCCTGACCCAGGGAACAGAGTGAGGCCTGACCCAGGGAACAGGGTGAATGAGGCCTGACCAAGGGAATAGGGTGAGTGAGGCCTGACCCAGAGAACAGGGTGTGTGAGGTCTGACCCAGGGAACAGAGTGAGTGAGGCCTGACCCAGAGAACAGGGTGAGTGAGGCCTGATCCCAGGGACAGAATGAGTTAGACCTGACCCATGGAACAGAGTGAGTGAGGCCTGACCCAAGGAATAGGGTGAGTGAGGCCTGATCCCAGGGATAGGATGAGTGCGGCCTCTTCCGGGGACAGGTGAGTGAGGCCTGACCCAGGAACGAGAGTGAGTGAGGTCTGACCCAGAGAACAGAGTGAGTGAGGCCTGACCCAGGGAACTGGGTGAGTGAGGCCTGACCCAGGGAACAGAGTGAGTGAGGCCTGACCTAGAGAACAGATTGAGTGAGGCCTGGCCCAGGCATTAGGGTGAGTGAGACCTGATCCCAAGGACAGGGTGAGTGAGGCCTGACTGGGGGACAGGTGAGTGAGGCCTGACCCAGGGAACATGGTGAGTGAGGCCTGACCAGGGGACAGGGTGAGTGAAGCCTGATCCGGGGAACAGGGTGAGTGAGGCCTGACCCAGATAACAGGGTGAGTGAGGTCTGATCCCAGGGACAGGATGAGTGAGGCCTGATCAGGTGTCAGGTGAGTGAGGCCTGATCCCAGGGACAGGATGAGTGAGGCCTGACCGGGGAACAGGTGAGTGAGGCCTGACCAGGGAACATGGTGAGTGAAGCCTGACCAGGGGACAGGGTGAGTGAGGCCTGACCAGGGGATAGGGTGAGTGAGGCCTGATCCAGGGAACAGGGTGAGTGAGGCCCGACCCTGATAACAGGGTGAGTGAGGTCTGATCCCAGGGACAGGATGAGTGAGGCCTGATCCAGGGGACAGGGTGAGTGAGGCCTGACCCAGAGAACAGGGTGAGTGAGGCCTGACTCAGGGAATAGGGTGAGTGAGGCCTCTCCGGGGGACAGGTGAGTGAGGCCGAACCCAGGGAACAGAGTGAGTGAGGCCTGACCAGGGGACAGGGTGAGTGAGGCCTGATCCAGGGAACAGGGTGAGTGAGGCCTGACCCAGATAACAAGGTGAGTGAGGCCTGATCCCAGGGACAGGATGAGTGAGGCCTGACTGGGGAACAGGTGAGTGAGGCCTGAGGTAGAGGCAGGGCGAGTGAGGCCTGATTTGGGGATAGGATGAGCGAGGCGTGAGGTGAAAGCAGGGTGAGTGAGGCTTAATCCAGGGGACAGGGAAAGTGAGGAAAATGGTTACAAATTAAATGGGTCTCAGCTCCTCCTCAATCTGCATATGATAACTTGAAACATATAAGATCTCGAGGGGACTTGACCGAGTGGATGTGGAAAGAATATTTCCTCTTGTGGGAGAATCTAGAACTAGGGGTCACTGTTTAAAAGTAAGGAGTCCCCTATGTAAGAGAAAGATGAGGAAACATTGTTTTTCTTTTAGAGGGTTATGAATCCTTGGAATTCCCTTCCTCGAAAGGATGCTGAAGCTTCAAGTATTTTGAAGGCAGAGGTGGAGAGATTGTTGGTGTTCATGGGGATGAAAGATTATTGAGGACGTACAGGATGTGAAGCTGAGGTTAAAATCAGATCAGCTGTGATCTTATTGAATCGGGGGGCAAGCTTGAAGGGCTGAGTGGCCTTGCTTGTGAATTCCCTAAAAACATCAACTTTGATCCACTTTTCAAAACAGTTGCCTGTAAATCTGCACATTTCTTCTTTGGAAACAGTAGCAGCTTGTATTGAGAGAGACGTTTGACCCCCATCTGTGGTATTTTTTCCGCAAAGTGATTCTCCAAATGAAGATGGAGCCTGGCCTCAGGGCAAGGCTGATGTCAGCAGATGATGCAGCCAAACAGTTCATCAATTATCAGCTCGCTTTCTTTCTTCACTGTCTGCAGGAGACAACGCAAACAGAACATCCTCTCAATAGACTCCAGGAGGCTAACGCCAACTGCTTCAAATAAAGGGTTCCACTTCCAAAAAAATACCTCAGTGCCATTTCTTTGTTTATCCTATGGCTCAGGGCATTGTGAGAAAGACTGCTGTTTATTACCCCTCCCTGAAGAGTCTGGAGAGAAAGAGAGCGCGGTATGGCCTCTCCTCTCGAATCACTGACAGTCTCACTGAGCTACATCAAAGGACAACAAGAAAGAATCAAACACAAAAGCAAAATAATGTACATGTTGGAAATGTGAATTGTGGAAGCAAAAATCCTGGCAATGATTGTTGCATGGGGAGTCGAAAGACAATGTTATGTGAGCTGTCACCAGTACCTTCTGGGCATGGATTTCTCCACATCCCTCATAAGACCATCTAGTCTACCAAGAAAAGTCTTTTGTTATAAACAGGATGTATTTTATTGCATTTTATTTATTCATTCAGAGAGCATGAGCATCTCTGGCTCGGCCCAGTATTTATTGCCTGTCCCTATTTGAGCTTGAGAAGGTAGGGCTGAGCTACCTTATTGAATAGCTGCAGTCAACATTCTGTGGATAGACCCTCCCATTGGCTGAGAATTCTAGGATTTTGACCCAGCGACCCTGAAGGATTAACGAGTTATAAGGAGAGCCTGGATAAACTGGGGCTTTTTCACTGGAGCGTAAGAGGTTGAGGGGCGACATTATGGAGATTTATAAAATCATGAGGGGCATGGATTGGATGAATGTCAGGTGTCTTTTCCATAGGGCGGGTGATTTCAAGACTAGGGGCATATTTTTATAGTGAGAGGAGAAAAATTGAAAAAAGACATGGGAGCAATTTGTGACACAGAGTGGTTCATGTATGAAATGAACTTCCTGAGGAAGTGATGGACACAGGTACGGTTACAACATCTAAAACACATTTGGATAAGTACACGAATAGGAAAGGTTTGGAGGGATTTGGGCCGGTGGGACTAGTTTAGTTTGGGATTATGGTCAGCATGGACTGGTTGGACCGAAGGGTCTGATTCCTGCTGAATGACTCTATGACTATATTTCAGGATGGTGAGGGGCTTGGAGGGAACTTGTAGGGGATGGTGTTCCCATGTATCTGCTGCCTTTGTCCTTTTAGATGGAAGTGGGCATGGAATTGAAAGGTGCTGTCTAAGGATCTTTGGTGAATTTGTGCAGAGCATCTTGTAGATAGACACACTGCTGCTACTGAGCGTCGGTGGGTGAGGGAGTGGATGGTTGTGGATGTGGTGCCAATCAAGCGGCTGCTTTGTCCAGGATGAACTTCTTGAGTTTTTTTTGGGGCTGCACCCACCCAGGCAAGTGGGGAGTATTCCATCCCACTCCTGACTTGTGTCTTGTAGATGGTGGACAGGCTTTGGGGAGTCAGGAGGTGAGTTAGTTATTGCAGTATTCCAAGTCACTGACCTGCTCTTGTAGCCACTGTGTTTATGTGGTGAGTTCATTTAAGTTTCTGGTCAATGGTCATCCCCCAGAATATGAATAATGGGGTAATCAGTGATGATAACAGTATTGAATGTCAAGGGGTGGTGGTTAGATAGTCTCTTACTGGTGATGGTTATTTCCTGGCATTTGTGTGGCACGAATGTTACTTGCCACTGGTCAGCTCAAGCCTGGATATTGTCCAGATCTTGATGCATTTGAACATGGACTGCTTCAGTATCTGAGGAGTCGTGAATGCTTTTTTAAATTTTTTTTATTGTAGTCACATGTACCTAAGTACAGTGAAAAGCTTTGTTTGTGAGTAGTACAGGCAGATCATAGTAAGCAAGGACATACAGACTATAGGGTGCACAGAAGGTGCTCTGGTTTCCTCCCACAGTCCAAAGCTGTAGAGGTTAGGATGGATTGGCCATGGGAAGTTGTCCATAGTGTGCAGGGATGTGCAGGAATGTGCAGGCTAGGTGGATTTGCCATGGGATAGGTGGGGTTAAGATGGGGGTGGGTGGGTTTGGTTGGGAAGCTGTTTGGAGGATCACTGTGGACTCGATGAGCTGAATGGCCTGTTTCCACACTGTAGGGACCCTATGATCAACGTATCTGTTTTTCTCCTGAAGTTCCACCAACGCTCCCCCCAACATTTGTCCAGCCTCTGAGCCCTGCTTCCCCCTTCCCCCACACAGCCTCGCAGTATCCACCAGCACCCCAGCCCATCCCCAGCTCCACACTCCCAATCTGTCCTCCAGCAATGCCATGTAGCCCTGCTCTCCTCCAACTCCAAATCCCCTCTCTCACCCCCTCACTCTCACTATCCACTTGCTTTCCCCACCACCATCGCACCTCCCCCCACTCCCCCCTGGAGTCGACTCCACTCTGGGGAAGTAGATGTGTAACCCGTCATGAGTGGTGAGCTAAAGGTTCAATTGTTTACTGTGGGGAAGATGAATAGTTCTGGCTGTTGGAGTTAGCAGCATGTTTGAAAACACATCCAAGATTAAACAGCCCCTTGAGGACTAAGATGAGCAAACCACCAAAGTCTGTCTGTCTTTTCATTCTGTTCTTTCACTAACACAGAAAAAACACTTTAATTCCTCACACAGCATCTCATCACCTCCCTCACTCTCACCCTCACCACCTCCCTCACCCTCACCCTCACCCTCACCCTCACCTTCATCACCTCCACCCTCACCCTCATACCTCCCTCACCACCTCCCTCACTCTCACCACCTCCACCCGCACCCTCATACCTTCACCACCTCCACCCTCACCCTCACCCTCATCACCTCCCTCACCCTCACCCTCATCTTCATCATCATCATCACTTCCACTCACAAGGGCGGCACAGTGGCTCAGTGGTTAGCACTGCTGTCTCACAGCATCGGGGACCCTGGTTCGATTTCAGCTTCGGTCGACTGTGTGGAGTTTGCACATTCTCCCCGTGTCTGTGTGGGTTTCCTCCGGGTGCTCTGGTTTCCTCCCACAATCTAAAAACGTGCAGGTTAGGTGAATTGGCTATGCTAAATTGCCCGTAGTGTTAGGTGCATTAGTCAGAGGGTAATGGGTCTGGGTGGGTTACTCTGCAGCAGATCGATGTGAATTTGTTGGGCTGAAGGGCCTGTTTCCACACTGTAAGGTATCTAATCTAATCCTCACCTCCATCCCCACCTTCCACAGAAACAAAACCTGGATATTGTGCAGTTAAGAGTCTCACTTTTGAAGAGTATTCCCCCCCCAACACACACAGACACACACTCACACACACAGACAGACGCACACACACATCCCCTCTCTTGTGTCAGCTCGAAATAGAACTTTAAAAACTGGCTTCTAATGAGGCTGACTTGTATTTGACTTGAAGTAGTTTGATGTGAAGCAATGTAAATGACTTGCTGGTAATTATACTGAACTTGTTAGCAGCTATTTACAAAAATACTGGATGCAATGTTATAAATAGATATCATCAAAGACTTCTTGTTTAGGTTTACCATCCCAATTGTATCGCAATGCACCTTAACCACTCCATAATCAAGGATTTTCACCTTAAAATGATCTCATCACCTCAGTAATTGAGCTCCGATCTTAACAATGTCCAATAACATAAAACAGATTATGATTAATTCACAGCTGAGTTGGTTTCAGTTGAAATAAGGTTGGGCAGAGATGTAAAACTGAGCAGCTGACTTGCCAATGTGTCTTCAACTCTCCACATCCAATCTGTATCATTGTGTTTGCCACTTATTCAGGAAAATGTGCAATAGAGAGTCCTGCATTTTTATAGCACTTTTCATGACAGCTACATTTATCAAACAGCAAGACAGCCTGAAGTACTTTTGTACTGAAGCCACAATTTTAATCTCAGAAAGGCAGCAGCCAATTTGTATGGAGTCAGCTCCTGGATAAAGCAATGCAATAAAGAGTTGACAGTCTGTTTTCTGCTTAGTTACGAGGGATAAATATTGACCAGGCCATTGCTATTACCCAAAATATAGTCATTGGGCTTTTTTATATACTTGTCTGAGAAGGTGCACTTCAATTTAATGTTTGATCCAAACTCCCTCGTTCCTGCACTGCTGTACCAGCTCAGATTTTGGTGTTGTGGAATTCTCCAGACTTTCCTGATGACTTGTTGTACCTGCACGTTCACATTCTGGGCCAATCACCCAGATCCCTCTGCTTCTTAGAGTTGTGTACCCTCTCTCCACTCAGATAACATACTAATTCTTAATTCTTCCTGCAAATGGACAATTTAATATTTTTTTCCACATTATGCCCTATTTGCCAGATCATTGCTTACTCTTTGAAACTATGTACACCTTTTAGTCTTCTGTTTCCTTCACACATTCCTTTCCTCACGATCTTTGTGTCATCAGGGCATTTAGCCGCTTTACCTGATGTCCCTTAACTGAAGTCGTTTATGTAATTGTAAACAGTTGAGGTCCCAGTACTGATCGCTGCACTTATCCAAATACCCTGCTCTAACATCTTTATAATAACTTGTTATACTTTCCCTGTTCAGATATTAAGGTCCATAATTTCCTTTTTTCTTCCTCCCACACTTTTGTGAATAAATGAGTTACCTCCAAGTTTGCCCAATCCAGGACTAAAAGATTTTACTCACAAATACTATTCACTGAGTTACAGCTACCACTGACAATCGGAGACTCGAAATGACGGATAAACTAAAAGTATCAGAGGCTGAGGAGTGACCTTAAAAAGGTTTCCGAAATCATGAGGGGCATGGCTAGGGTGAATAGATAAGGTTTTTTTCCCAGGGTGGGGGAGTCCAAAACTCGAGGGGCATAGGTTTAATAAAAACAAAAGAATGGCAGATGCTATAAATCAGAAACTAAAACAGAAGTTACTGGAAAAGCTTAGTAGGTCTGGTAGCATCTGTGGAGAGAAATCCGAGTTATAAGTTGGGGTGAGGTTCTGAGAAAGGATCACTGGACCTGAGACGTAAATTCAGATTTCTCTCCACAAATGCTGCAGACTACTGGGCATAGGGTTAAGGGGAAAGGGAAAAGGTATAAATGGACAACATTTTCACACAGAAAGTGGTACGTGTATAGAATGAGCTGCCAGAGGGAGTGGCGGAGGCTGGCACAATTACAACATTTAAAAGGAATCTGGATGGGTTTATGAATAGAAAGGGATTCAAAGGATATGGGCCAGGTGCAGGCAAATGGGACTAGATTAGGTTAGGATATCTGGTCAGCATGGACGAGTCGGACCGAAGGGTCCAGGAGTTTAGGAAAAGGTGAGGGGCAGCGAGACCTGGGTGTCATGGTGGAACAGTCGCTGAAGGTTGGCATGCAGGTGCAGCAGGCAGTGAGGAAAGCTAATGGCATTCTGGCCTTCATAGTGAGAGGGTTGGAGTATAAGAGTCAGGATATCGTGCTGCAGTTATACAATGCCTAGGTGAGACCACACCTTGTGTATTGTGTGCAGTTTTGGCCTCCTATTCTGAGGAAGGATATACTTGCTATTGAGGGAGACCAGCAAATGTTTACCAGACTGATTCTCAGGATGGATGGCAGGACTGATAAATGAGGAAAGACTGGATTGACTGGGCTTGTATTCGCTGGCATTTTGGAAGAATGAGGGGTGGTCTCCTAGAAACATATGATGGGACTGGACAGGATAGATGTGGGAAGAATGTTCCTAATATTGAGGAAGTCCAGAACTAGGGGTCACAGTTTAAGAATAAGGGTTAAGCATTCAGGACTGAGATGGGGAAGAACTTCTTCACTCAGAGAGTGTGAACCTGTGGAATTCTCTCCCTCAGGAAGCTGTTGGGGTCAGTTCATTAGATAGATTCAAGAGGGAGCTGGGCCTGGCCCTTGTGGCGAAAGGGATCAAGGGGTATAGGGAATGGGATACTGAGTTTGCATGATCAATCATGATCATATTGAATGGTGGTGTAGACTCCAAGGGCCAAATGGCCTAATCCTACACCAATGTTTCTATGTTTCTCGCTCCTGTATTTGCCCAGTTCCCCCTGAAATGTATCTGGTGTATTTTGTTCACCTCCCACTCTGTCTGGGGGGGGGCAGAGTTTATTCCTATATCAGAGGAGACCTGCTCTGTGAATTCGAGAGGGAACATCATGCTGAGAATTATTCCCAATCCTCCAGCTGAGTTAGAAAGTTCCAGCACACTCTCCTTTGCCTCTCTGCTTGACTCATCTCTTTCTAAATCCAGGCATCATTTTAATCATCTTATCAATTTGCCGACCAAGCTTTAAGGATTTGTATACATGAACACAAAGGTACCTCGGCTTATCGATACTTTTCAGAATCCTGCCCTATATTGCACTGTCTCTCTTTATGACTCATCCAAAAGAGCTTCGCTGAGAAAAGGGATTAAGGAATGTCACACACACATACTGCCTCGACCATGTATCTAATAGCTGCTGAGGTGGAATTTCCCTCTTGTAATATTTTTGTCCAAACTGTTAATGTGCTATTGTTAAGTTCCTTTCTACATCACATTATCATTATCACAGACAGCAACAACCCCAGAGAAAAGTAGGGTTCCTGCATCAGTTCAAAATGAATACAGAGAAATCTAGGTGGCACCGTTGACAGTGTGGCACTCCCTCAGTACTGACCCTCCGACAGTGCGGCACGCCCTCAGCATGACCCTCTGACAGTACAGCACTCCCTCAGTACTGACCCTCTGACAGTGTGGCACTCCATCAGTACTGACCCTCTGACAGTGCGGCACGCCCTCAGCATGACCCCCTGACAGTACGGTACTCCCTCAGTACTGACCCTCTGACCGTGCCGCACTCCCTCAGTACTGACCCTCTGACCGTGCAGCACTCCCTCAGTACTGACCCTCTGACAGTACTGCACTCTCTCAGTACTGACCCTCCTACTGTGAGGCACTCCTTCAGTACTGACCCTCTGACAGTGTGGCAGTCCCTCAATCCTGACCCTCTGACAGCGCAGCACTCCCTCAGCACTGACCTTCCATAAGTGTGGCACTCCCTCAGCACTGACCCTCTGACAGTGCGGCACTCTCTCAGCACTGACCCTCTGACAATGCGGCACTCCCTCAGCACTGACCCTCTGACAGTGTGGCACTCCCTCAGCACTGCCTTTCTGACAGTTCAGCACTCCCTCAGCACTGACCCTCTGACAGTGTGGCACTCCCTCAGCACTGCCCCTCTGATAGTGCGGCGCTCCCTCAGCACTGACCCTCAGACAGTGTGGCACTCCCTCAGCACTGACCCTCAGACAGTGTGGCGCTCCCTCAGCACTGACCCTCAGACAGTGTGGCACTCCCTCAGCACTGACCCTCTGACAGTGCGGCACTCCCTCAGTACTGACCCTCTGACAGTGCGGCACTCCCTCAGTATTGCAGTGGGAGTGTTGGCCTGGATTTTGTTTTCCATTCCCTGGAGTGGGATTTCGAGCTTTGAATTCTGAGTTGGGAATGTGTTTTTCTGGAGCTGTGGTTGGTTTGAAAGTTACAGAAATATTTTCATTGTTTCAATGATTGAAATTGTTCAAACCTTACAGCATGGAATGGGGCCAGTTGGTCCATTGAGATTGTACAATGCCTTTGAAAGAAAAATCCTATTGGACCCACTGCTCTTCTGTTTCCCTGGAACACTGCAAACTTATTTCCTTTCTCAGCCTTTTTAAAATTTATTTGTGGGATGTGGGTGTCTCTGTCTGACCAACATTTGTTGCCCATCCCTAGTTGCCCCTTGAGAGGGTGGGGGTGAGCTGCCTTCATGAACTGCTGCAGTCCATGTGCTGTGGGTAGACCCACAATGCCCTGAGGGAGGGAGTTCCAGGATTTTGACCCAGCAACAATGAAGGAACGGGGATATGTTTCCAAGTTATGATGGTGAGTGGTTGGAGGGTAATTCACTATCACCTTCTCAAGGGCAACTAGAGGCGGGCAATAAATTTTGTTCCAGCCAGCAACACTCACTTACCTTGAAAGGAATCCAAAATAACTGTTAGCTCTGTCAGTTCACAACTTAACTCTCCCTGAGTAGGTGATATATTTTCTCTGTGTAAATCCTCTATTTTAAATAAAGCAGCGAACTGCATATATTCGTAAATCTATCTAGGACACAGAAAGGCTGCTATAAAAAGATGTTGCAATAACAACATATTAACCACGAAACATAGCTTTATATAAATTAATTAAAAACCATTTAATTTATTCAAGTTTTTTCTTTCATTGTGTCCCTGCTTCCCAATCACAAGAGACGCAGGAGTTAAGATGAAGAGCCTTGTAGTTCACAGAGATAAATAATTTCTTACTTCCACCGTTCTCCCTCGCTCACTCACTCAACAATACACATAAATAACAAGCAACAACATGAATATTCAACAGCAAAGACCTAAACAGGCCAAAGCTTTCTTCTGAAAGCTCATTGTTTTCCCTTCACCAAGACACTAGGGATTAATACTGAAATTACAAAACAAGTCTTGTAGTACAGTTGAAAACAAACAAACCCAGAGAGAGAGAGCATTAAGGGAGAAAATCATTCCAGATTATGTTTATTTAATGTACAAACCCATTACCTTGCACCCAAGATATATCTCTCTTGTCGGAGTAGAAATTGTTTAGTCTTGGGTCTTATTTTCTAAGACAATGATAAGTTCATCAGTACCTTATCTTGCACATCCTCCTTTAGCCCCCACAATAAATAAATTAAGGACTTAATTAGGATACTGGCTTTAATTAATCACAACAGTATCAGTCCAATCTGACTCAGAATTCTTCAGAATCCTCAGATCGCCAACAGTAGGTATTTTCAATCATTTATTATCTCTACTGTTCCTGTCAAATAACAGAGTATCATTACACCTAGGAGAAAGTGAGGACTGCAGATGCTGGAGATCAGAGCTGAAAATGTGTTGCTGGAAAAGCGCAGCAGGTCAGGCAGCATCCAAGGGGCAGGAGGATCGACGTTTCGGGCATGAGCCCTTCCTCAGGAATTCGATCCTCCTGCTCCTTGGATGCCGCCTGACCTGCTGCGCTTTTCCAGCAACACATTTTCAGCTATCATTACACCTAGTCTATGGTTGCTCTCAGCAGACCTGATCTATGTTCCACTGTTAACACCTATCCTTTACCTCTCTCACTTTTCTGCTGCCATTAACAGTCCCCCTGATTTTTGTTCTGAGCTCCCTCACAATCTGTTCCACTCACTCCTCCTGCCTTTTTATTTTAGCATTAAAAGCCATCATTTTCCAGGCCCCATCTATTTCTAAAGAAGAGTCTTCAGTCTCAAAGCATTAACTCTGTTTCTCTGTCCATAGATACTGCCACACCCGCTGAGTTTCTCCAGCAATTTCTGTTTTTATTTCAGATCTTCAGCATCCACAGTATTTTCCTTTTATTCAAGTGCTTGATAAATAACCATGATTTGGAGATGCCGGTGTTGGACTGGGGTGAACAAAGTTAAAAATCACACAACACCAGG
This sequence comes from Chiloscyllium plagiosum, assembly GCF_004010195.1. Classification (NCBI taxonomy): domain Eukaryota; kingdom Metazoa; phylum Chordata; class Chondrichthyes; order Orectolobiformes; family Hemiscylliidae; genus Chiloscyllium; species Chiloscyllium plagiosum. The sequence continues at coordinate 65,733,216 of NC_057728.1, read as the reverse complement.
TAATAGTCCAACAGGTTTATTTGGAAGCACTAGCTTTCTGAGCACTGCTCCTTCATCAGGTGGTTGATCAATTTGATAAATGGCTGTTCTCTTTGCAATGCTCAGGTCACGTTCCATCTGGTTATTCAAGCTGTTTACCTGCTGATTTGCATATGGGTATGACCACTCGAGATAACATGGATAAGGCCTGGTCCAGTCCCCCCTGACCTGGGGCTGTCACTGAAGCCGACATTGATACCATGGCTCAGGGAGTTACCCGGACAGGGACTAGGACCACTGATGTTGGTGACCAAGCTCCGTGACTCATGACATTGAACGGAATGTTCACAAAGTCCTTGCTGTCATGGTGTGGGTACAGAGTGATAGACCAGCTGGCGTTTCTCTGTATTTGGTATTAAAGAGACTCACTCACACTGAATGAAAAATGGCTAAATAAAAATCTACTGCACCAGAATTGAATTTAAAACAGCAGATTACGTGTAGATTTCACTCGGTTACCTTTCAATCTGAAACTTTCCACTTTCTGATATAAAATGCATCACTTACTCTACATTTACCGTAATAGTAATTACTCCCAAGTTGTAATCTGAGCATTAGTATGTAATATTCTCAAATAATTGCCATCCAGTAGTTTTACTCTAAATAAACTATCTTCTGCTTTAGGTAATTGTTTTTTCTTTATTCATTCATGGGATGAGGGTGTCGTTGGCGAAATAGCATTTATTTGGAGAAAGTGAGGACAGCAGATGCTGGAGATCAAAATCGAGAGTGTGGCGCTGGAAAAGCACAGCAGGTCAGGCAACATCTGAGGAGCAGGAGAATCAATGTTTCGGGCAAGAGCCTGAGGAAGTGCTTTTGCCCGAAACATCGATTCTCTATGCAGCATTTATTGTCCATTCCTAATTGTCCAGAGGGCAATTAAGAGTTAACCATATTGTTATGGACCTGGAGTCCCATGGAGGCCAGACCAGGTAAGGATTGCAGTTTCCTTCCCTAAAGGACATCAGTGACCCAGACGGGTTTTTCCAACAACCAACAATGGATTCATGGCCATTATTAGACTCTTAATTCCAGATTTTTATTGACAATTCCTTTCTCAAAAGTTTCACCCAGGATGTGGGAGAAAAACAGGTGTGTGTCCACTCCATGGTAACCTACCTCTACAACTCTTTCTCGTTCCTCATTTCAAGTTTTTACTTAAACTACTTCAACTGGCAACAAGTTCCACATTCACATTGCATTCTTTATAAATTCTTATTCCATTTAATGGCACTATGCTAGTGGTTGGTAGCATAGATCAAGCTGCTTTATCTTGGATGGTGTGGAATTTCTTGAGTGTTGTTGGAGATGCACCCATCCAGGCAAGTGGGGAGTATTCCAACACACTCCAGACTTGTGCCTTGTAGATGATGGACAGGCTTTGGGGAGTCAGGAGGTGAGTTACTCACCACAGTATTCCTAGCCTCTGACCTGCTGTTGTAGCCGCTGTGTTTATAGGGTGAGTCCAGTTTCAGATCAGTGTTAGACACAATGACTGAGGCAGTGACTGAGACATTGTTTGAAACAAAACTAGATAGGGGGCGTGATGAGGTCTCTATTGAAGTACTGTACCCAGTTCTGGTCTCCGTTATAGGATTTAAAGCAGAAAGCACGGTGGCTCAGTAGTTAGCACTGCTACCTCACAGCACCAGGGACCCGGGTTCGATTCTAGCCTCCCTTCCATTCCCCCAGTATGTGCAGGTTAGAGTGAACTGGCCATGCTAAATTGCCCATAGTGTTCAGGATGTGTTAGTTAGGGGTAAATGTAGAGTCCTAGGGTAGGGAACTGGGATTGGGTGGAATACACTTTAGAGGGTCGGTGTGGACCTGTAGGGCTGAAGGGTCTGTTTCCACACAGTAGGCATTCTAATTTCTAGCGGGTGGCACGGGTGGCATAGTGATTAGCACTGCTGCCTCACAGCGCCAGAGACCCGGGTTCAGTTCCCACCTCAGGCGACTGTCTGTGTGGAGTTTACACATTCTCCCCGTGTCTGCGTGGGTTTCCTCCGGGTCCTCCGGTTTCCTCCCACAGTCCAAAGATGTGCAGGTCAGGTGAATTGGCCACGCTAAATTGCCTGTAGTGTTAGGTGAAGGGGTAAATGTAAGGGAATGGGTCTGGGTGGATTGCGCTTCAACTGGTTGGTGTGGTATTGTTGGGCCGAAGGGCCTGTTTCCAGACTGTAATGATACTATTAGCTGGAGAGGCTTCAGAAGAGATTTACAGGATGTTAGTGGGAAGGGAGGGTTTGAGTTATAAGGAGAGGCTGGATAGGCTGGGACATTTTTCGCTGGACAGTAGGAGGTTGAGAGATGACCTTATAGAGGTTTATAAAATCATGAGAGGCATAGATAAGGTGAATGGAAGTTGTCTTTTCCATTGAGTGTGGGGTTTTAAGACCAGGGGGCATATTTTTAAGGTGAGAGGAGAGAGATTTAAAAAGGGACAACGTTTTTACACAGAGAATGTTTCGTGTGTGGAATGAACTTCCAGAAAAAGTGATGGGTACGTGTACAGTTAGAAACTTTAAAAGACATTTGTAGAAGTACATGAATAAGAACTGTTGGGAGGGATATTGGCCAAGTACAGGTTGGTGGTTGGGAATATAGTTGACATGGACTAGTTGGACCGAAGCTAGTTGTTTTGATGCTGTATGAGTCTGAGCCTCAGGGTAACAGAGGGCTTAATAAAAGACAACTCAGGAGGGTGGCTGTGTTTTACCTCAAAGCAGGGATTAATTTATAGGATCTCCCCTTTGATGTATCCTCGTGTTCAAACTGAAGCTAATTTAAGGCAAATTATCTGTGGGTATGAGTGTGACCTGATGGTAGCTCACAACTCAAATTACATTTGAAATCTTTCAATTCAGTTTATTTCAGCAATTATCTGGATGCTATTAGCTGCCTCCTCCTGTGGCAGAGATTACAGATTGAAGCTCCCTGTGCCTGTGTCTCTCACTCCACATACTGATTACATATAAACACGAGGTGTTTGTTCCAGCCCTGCTATATGATAGAATAGTAGGATCCCTACAGTGTGGAAGCAGGGCATTTGTCCCATCAAGTACACATGAGCCCTCTGAAGAGCATCTCACCCAAACCCACTCCCCTACCCTACCCCTGTAACCCTGCATTTCCCATGGCCAATCCACCCTAACCTGCACATCTTAAAAGTTCTCTTTTTCTTCAAACACTTATCAATGATTCTTCCACAATAGTAAACAGATATCACAAGGACACTAGTTATAATGTGAATCTATTTATGAGGCTTGGATTGTGCCCTGTTTATGGTAGATGTTTTCAATGATCAAAGTTTGTGCGAAGATTTGTAGCTCGGGTGCTCGTTGTTGTGGTTCTGTTCGCCGAGCTGGAAGTTTTTGTTGCAAACGTTTCGTCCCCTGTCTAGGTGACATCATCAGTGCTTGGGAGCCTCCTGCGATGCACTTCTTTGATGTTTTCTCCGGTGTTTATAGTGGTCTGTCCCTGCCGCTTCGGGTTGTCAGTTTCAGCTGTCCGCTGTAGTGGTTGGTATATTGGGTCCAAGTCGATGTGTTTGTTGATGGAGTTTGTGGATGAATGCCATGCCTCTAGGAATTCCTGGCTGTTCTCTGTCTGGCTTGCCCTATGATAGTAGTGTTGTCCCAGTCGGATTCATGTTGCTTGTTGTCTGCGTGTGTGGCTACTAAGGATAGCTGTTCGTGTCGTTTCGTGGCTAGTTGATGTTCATGTATGCGGATTGTTAGCTGTCTTCCTGTTTGTCCTAGATAGTGTTTTGTGCAGTCCTTGCATGGTATTTTGTACACTACATTAGTTTTGCTCATGTAGTGGGACAGCTGAAACTGACAACCGGAAGCGGCAGGGACAGACCACTATAAACACCGGAGGAAACATCGCCTAGCCAGGGGATGAAACGTTTGCAACAAAAACTTTCAGCTCGGCGAACAGAACCACAACAGTTTTCAATGATGTTTGCAGTTCAAAATGAGGGTTTTGAAATACTTCTCAAAGCATTGCTTAGGGACATTAATAGCGCTGAAAGAACGCAGAGTTAGGGCCCCAGGCCTTAGTAACTGGCTCATCAATTGCCTGCAGCATCCTGCATTTTGGCATCCAGCTCCCATTTTCTTACACTGGAATGAGTTGTTGAAATCAATTGTGTTATACGCTCATATCAGGTTTAACAAAAAGGACTTGCATTTGTTAAAAGAAATAACATTTTTAACAACTCTCAAAGCATTGCACAGTAAATCAAGAGTCTTTGTTGTGAAGTAATGTAGGAAGCAATTTATACACAGCAAGATCCCACAAACAAAAATGGGATAATGATCAGACATCTGTTTTCCTGATTTTACTGATGAAGGTATTAATCATGAGCTGGACACCAAAGACAACATAGTCTCATAGAGATGGACAACACAGAAACAGACCCTTCGGTCCAACTCACCCATATCGACCAGAGATCCCAAATTAATCTAGTCCCATTTGCCAGCATTTGCCCCATATCCCTCTAAACCCTTCCTATTCATACATCCATCCAGATGCCTTTTCAATTCCATTTTCTGCATTGTCAAAAGAAAAGAGGAAGCACAGTGGCTCAGTGGTTAGCACTGCTGTCCCTGCTCCCCCCAGTGCCAGGGACCCGGGTTCGATTCCGGCCTCGGGTGACTCTCTGTGTGGAGTTTACGCATTCTCCCCATGTCTGCGTGGGTTTCCTCCAGGTGTTCCGGTTTCCTCCCACAATCCAAAGGTGTGCCAGTCAGGTGAATTGGCCATGTTAAATTGCCCATAGTGTCAGATGCGTTAGTCAAAGGGAAATGGATCTGGGTGGGTTACTCTGCAGAGGGTCGGTGTGGACTGGTGGGGCCGAATGGCCTGTTTACACACTGTAGGGAATCTAATCTAAATATTGTAATTGTACCAGCCTCCACCACTTCCTCTGGCAGCTCATTCCATACATGCACCACCTTCTGTGTGAAAAAGTTGCCCTGGGGAAAAGACCTTGTCTATTTATCCTATCCATGTCCCTCATGATTTGATAAACCTCTATAAGGTCACCCCTCAGCCTCTGATGCTCCGGGGGAAATACCCCTCTTGGAAGGATATTGTTTCCATCTACCTGCGAGTACAGCCACCCCATACTCCCTCAGTCCTGCACTCAGTGTGTCAACTGAGCTCAAGACTCCATATTGGCTGCTCAAGCACACAGCCTTCTCACTGAGAGAATGCTTCCATCCCTGAGCCATGCTGAACCCACTCAACAGTAATTGGCCCATTGCCCAACAGTAATCACCTGGAGAAGCAACACCTCACCTTCACACTCGGCACTGTATAGCCTTCTGGACTTAATATTGAGTTCAACACCTTCACATTGTGAATCAACTCCCATTTCTTCCCTTTCTTTTAGCTTGTTACATTTTCTGTCACCATGTCCTCTCTCCCCTCCCCCAGTGGAACTGTCTGATTTTCTCAGTCTGACAGTTAGATACACCATTCTCACATTCCAATCATTTAATCTAAACTATCAACATCTTTTCTCCCCGAGCGCCCTACACCCCACCACCCCCACACCAAACCCCAACTATAGCATAAATGCGGCCCCCTCTATACTTCACATCAGTTCTGATGAAGAGCCATCCAGATGCGAAACGTTAGCTTGCTCTCTCTCCATGGATGCTGTCTGACCCACTGTGATCTCCAGCATTTGTTGTTTTCAGTACAGATTCCAGCATCTGTAGCTATTTGTTCCATCCAGCAGTGATCAATTCTGCGATTTTTCCTGAAACATAGATTGCTGCTTTTGTTTAAAATTTGGCATTCTTGCATGTGTCCTGATGAGGGTAAAATGGGAAGTTGTGACAAGATGCCTCTCTTTACAGCAATATCTATTGAGTTCTTTTGTGAGTTGATTTCACAAAGAGATCTGGTTTGGTAATAACATGACCTTCATGATTGGTGTCTGACTATGTCTTATCACAAACCAGTGGCCTGTGACTAAAGTAGACCTCTGGGTGATTAGAACAAAGTGAAATGAGAATCACAGAATGGAGTGTTATTTAAGAATTGATTTTTATTTTCCCTTCAGAGCCTTGTCACTGCTGTGCTGGGATAAATGGGCAAATAACTGCACAAATCACAACTTGATGGTGATTTCCTCAGCAATGAGTGAAGCGAGGAGTCCTTGCACACACTCAACAGCCCCAAGATCATAGCAAAGGCAATCATTTGTGAAAGATAAAAGAGAGAGAAAGATTTTGATCTGACCTTGGCAGCCTGACAGCTGCGAGACCGCAAATCATTAATGATGAGCTTAATGCTAAAAAGGCTTCTCATGTCAACACACTGTGACAAGTGAAATGTAGTCAGTCAATCTTCCGACAGCTAACAGGAATACTAAAATGGCTGCTTCAGTTCACCATGTCGACTCTCAGTCTAACGAAGCCTGTCATGACAGGCGATTCAGTGTATAGCTACTCTGGTTTGAACCGGAGGGCAGACAGTGCGGGCTCTGAGATTTAAATGGCATTGCAACTCGACAAGACTTTGATCCAAACAGAAGTATATAAAAGAAACAACTTGTATTTACGTAGCCTCTTTCAGAATTCTGCACATCCCAAACCACTATCACAGCCAATAAAGTGCTTTTGCTTTTTCTTAAGTTTCTTCACTGTGGTAATGTAAGAAACACGGCACAGTTTGTGCACAGTGAGATCCCACAGACAGAAATGTGATCGTTTGTTTTGTGCGTAGAACAAAGAGCAGCGCCTGCTGGAAATCTGAAAAAAAACTCAGATATTGCTGGAGGAACTCAGCAGGTCAAGGCAGCACCTGCAGGAAGAAAGCAAAGTGAATATTTTGAGTCCAGTGACTTTTCATCAGTTTTCATGATATTATCTGAGGTGTAAACATGAACCATCAGTGACAACCCCCCTCCTATACTTGTTTGGAATTCCCTTCGGGGGAGCTTTGACATCTCCAAGAAATTACTGTAACGACTCAGCAGGTCTGGCAGCATTTGTGGAGAGAGAGAGATAGGGTTAACGTTTTGAGTCCAGTATGACTATTCTTTGGCACTCACTTTTTGCATGTGCCAGGTGGGGGCAGATGGAGCCTCAGTGATGGGTATGTAGCACCTCAATAGTGCAGCACTCAGTCAGCTGAGATTCTGTGCTAGAATCCTGCAGTGGGACATGAACCAATAACCTTCTCAGTTGGAAGTGAGTATTCACCCCATGGGTCCACAGCTGACAGCTGTATATTATTCTGAACATGGCAATCAAGGGCTAGAATATAACTGGCAGGGAACGGGTGGCATTAGGAATTCAGAGGGAGCTTATTTTAACGATACTGCATTACTCTCTCTACCCATTCCAAAATAAAAGTTAAAGATTCATACAGCCTCTAACAGGACATGGCAAAAAAAAAAATCCATGAAAACACACAGACAGCAGAGGATCCCATAAATTAACACAGAATGTCTCGGACTGGGGGTGGGAAATGAGGCTGCACACCCCTCTGCAGTGTTCACCAATCACAGACAGTCTCTACTATAATGACGGACTCCTTGTCATAGAGTCTTACAGCAATGAAACAGATCCTTCGGCCCTACCAGTCCATGCTGACCAAGTTTCCCAAACTAACCTGTCCCACCTGCCTGAGTTTGACATGTGCAAGGTGTGTTCCCTCTCATTGGATACCTGATCATGATCAAAACATTGGCAGAGGGTCAGACAGATTGTCAGGAGCTTGCATCATGGATTTGGATCAGAGATGTAAATGGGGGAATTAATACATGGGCAAAGGTTACACAGGTTGGGACTCTACTCACTGGAGTTTAGGGGAATGAGAGGTGATCTCATTGCAACATATAGGATTCTTAACGGGCTTGACAGGGTCAATGCTGAGAGGATGTTTCCCCTCATGGGAGGGTCTAGGACTGGGCTCAGAGTCCCAGAAGAAAGGGGCACCAATTTTGAGTCTTTAGAACTCCTCAGCTCAGAGAGCTGTGGGGACAGAGTCCGTGTGTATATTTAAGGCTGAGACAGAGATTCTTGATCAGTCAAAGAGTCAAGGGTTATGGGGAAAGGGCAGGGAAGTGGATGTGAGGAATGTTGGATCAGACATGATCCTACTGGATGACGGAGAATGGACAGAATGGCCTACTCCTGTTCCCAGTTCTTATAGTCTTGTGGTCTTAAGCCAGTGTGGTGAGACACAGGACAGACTCATTTGCTCCATCTGTTTTTATTTTCTTTCTCTCTATCTCTGCTTTAGAAGGACTGTAATGCTGAACTTTTAACTTTATTTCTTTTTTTTCTAATTGATATCTACGATTTTGTACACAGGCACCTTTGTACCTAAGATGATATAGGAAATGATGACCTTATAAATTGTACACTTTCACCTGTGTCCTGATATTGAGAACAGGTGACATAAAACCTAATTCTAAAGAACACTGCTTGAGAGGTGAAACCTCACTCCTTTTCCTGGGTTGAGAAAGATTGTCTGAAAAGGAGTGATGGTGGAGTATTGGACTGTCACTAACTATCCATCCAGATTCCCTGTTTAATAGTCTGAGGGAATGGTTTCAGATCCCACTGCAGTCTTTCACTTCAACTCAAAATCTAGAATTGAAAGCTAGTCTTAAGGATAGTGACCACAGTAGTGATTGTAACGAGATCAGCTTGGTGAACTTCATAGAATAAGAGTTCCTTGATTGAGGCTGATAATCTGGTACATACAGGGAGCCCTGGCTGACATATATAAACAAGAGTGTCAGAGATTCTGTTCACTCTGAGAGCTGGCTCTGAGGGAGCTGGATCAGTGTCAGGGACTCTCCAATTGTAAATAAAAGGGGACTTGGTGGCCAGGTTATGGCCTCTGGGGGGTTATTTCAATCATTGACAATAGTCATACAAAAAACATTGTCATGACTAATCTCCTTTAGGGAGGGAAATCTGCCATCCTTACTTGGTCTGGCCTACATGTGACTCCAGACCCATGACTATGCGCAGTTGACTTTTAACTGCCCAAGCAAGCCATTCAGTTCAGGGGTAATTAGGAAATTTAAATAAATGCGAGATGCTGCATTTTGGGAAAGTGAATCTTAGCAGGATTTATACACTTAATGGTCAGGTCATAGGGAGTGTTGCTGAACAAAGAGACCTTGGAGTGCAGGTTCATAGCTCCTTGAAAGTAGAGTCGCAGGTTGATAGGATAGTGAAGAAGGTGTTTGGTATGCTTTCTTTTATTGGTCAGAGTATTGAGTACAGGAGTTGGGAGGTCATGTTGCGGCTGTACAGGATATTCGTTAGGCCATTGTGTGAAATTCTGGTCTCCTTCCTATCAGAAAGATGTTGTGAAACTTGAAAGCATTCAGAAAAGAATTACAAGGATGTTACCTGGGTTAGAGGATTTGAGCTATAGGGAGAGGTTGAATAGGCTGGGGCTGTTTTCACTGGATCGTCAAAGGCTGAGGGGTGACCTTGTAGAGATTAAGATCATGAGGGTCATGGATAGGGTAAATAGACAAAATCTTTTCCCTGGGGTGGAGGAGTCCAGAACTAGAGGACATAGGTTTAGAGTGAGAGGGGAAAGACATAAAAGGGACCTAAGGGGCAACCTTTTCATGCAGAGGGTGGTACGTGTATGGAATGAGCTGCCAGAGGAAATAGTGGAGGCTGGTACAAGTACAACATTTAAAAGTCTTCTAGATGGGTATATGAATAGGAAAGGTTTAGAGGGATATGGGCCAAGTGCTGGCAAATGGGACTAGATTTGGGTTGGAATATCTGGACGAGTTAGACCAAAGGGTGTGTTTCCATGCTGTATATCTCTATGACTCTGTGACTCTATGACTCTATCTCAAGCAATAAATGCTGGCCCAGCCAGTGACACCCACATTAGGTGAAAGAATAAATCTTTAAAAGGGCCAAATGTTGACTCGGACTGACTGTTCAATGGATCAGAAAGTAACAGTGAAAACCCTATTGATAGCACATTTTTAACCCAACACAATATTTCGAAGTGCTTGCCAAGGGAGGAATCAAACAACATTTGACAATATTTGACACAAAATCGTATAGGAAGGTGGGTTATCATTAGTCTGAGGTTGGATACAGGTGTGTAGGAGTTACATAGAAGAGGGGTGAGAGATTACAAGTGAGGGAGAGAATTCCCAAGCTTCAGATCCAGGTCGTGAAAAGCTGGAGAAATTTGGGATGTGCAAGAATTGGGAAAAGGTTTGCAAGGTTGAAGGAGGTTTCAGAGACAGAAGCTTGAATTTCCACCTGAACCAGTTTTGTAAGGAGCTGTTCAGCTTGTCATTTCCAAAGCATTGCTACACAAAAACCCAGGAGCCCTTTTATTCTATTCCCTTGGTTGCTGTCGAGCGGGCAATGCTGAGTATAAAGTGCTGAGTGAGTTGGCTGCAGTGCCGTCACTGAGCTAACCTCAGACGCTTTACATTCTCCCACATTTAATGGTTAAGGCCATCAGCAAGCCATTTAGTGACACCATTATTCATTGAAATGATAGACTGTGTAAACTGAAGCTGTTGCAACTGAGTCAGTTATTAACGCCCAACGTTACTCTGTTTCCGCTAAAGTAACCATCACATGACCCTGCCTTGTACCGATCACAATGACCAGTACCAGCAGCTTTGTTCAGAAAGAAGCTCTCTCCTCACTTCCCAAGAATTGTTGGCTCATAGGTCATGAGCAGATTTGAGGTTGTAATTTGGTCAAGGTAGGGGCTCTATAAACCACCAGTTACACAGCAAGCTTGACCTCTTTTTGTCATTGTTTATGGAAAGCAGCTCTTGGAGACAGGTGTACAACAGGAAAGCCCATTTTCACACTTTCGATCAATTCGAGTTGTTGTCATAGAGACCTTCACTCCATTGTGTCTGTTTTAGTCACCATTCTAATCCCATTTCCCAGTACCTGGCCCATATCCCTGCATGCCTTGGCATCGCAAAGGCACATCGAAATCCTTCTTCAATGTGATGAGGGTTCCTGCCTCTCCCACCCTCACAGGCAGAGAGTTCCAGATTCCCAGCATCCTCTGGGTGAAAAAGGTTCTCCTCACATCTCTCGGAACCTCCTGCCCTTTCCCTTAAATCTTTGTCCCTGGTCAATTGATCCCTCCGGCATGGGGTACAGTTTCTCCCCGTCTATCCTGTTGCTGCCCGTCATCACCTTATCCATCTCAATCCTGTTCTCCCTCAATCTCCTCAGCTCCAGAGGAAACAGCCCCAGTCTGTCCACTCTCTCTCCATCACTGAGACTCTCCAGCCCAGACCTACATCCTGGTAAATCTCCCCCTGCCCCCTCTCCAGTGCGATCACATCCCTCCGATAATCTGGATTCCAGAACTGCAAATTATGCTCCAGCTGTGGTCTAACCAATGTTTTACACAGTTCCAGCATCACCTCCCTGCTCTTCAACTCTGTGCCTCGGCTAATAAAGGAGAAAGTGAGGTCTGCAGATGCTGGAGATCAGAGCTGAAAATGTGTTGCTGGAAAAGCGCAGCAGGTCAGGCAGCATCCAGGGAACAGGAGAATCGACGTTTCGGACATAAGCCCTTCTTCCTGAAACGTCGATTCTCCTGTTCCCTGGATGCTGCCTGACCTGCTGTGCTTTTCCAGCAACACATTTTCACCTCGGCTAATAAAGGCAAGTATCCCAAAAGCTTTCTTCAGCATGTTATCCACCTGTCCTGATACATCAAGGGACTGGTGTACATATACACACACACACACACTCACACAGACACAGACAGACACACACTGACAGACAGACACACACATACACACACACACACACACACTCACACAGACACACACACAGAGACACAGACAGACATACACACAGACACACACTCACACAGACACACACTCACACAGACACACGCACAGAGACACAGACAGACACACACACACACACACACACACACACAGACACACACTCACACAGACACACTCACAGAGACACAGACAGACACACACACAGACAGACACACGTCCCTCTGATCCTTCCCAGAGTCCTATCATTCATCATGGATTCCCCTGCCTTGTTTGTCCTGCCCAAGTGCATCATCTCCCATTTACCCAGATGGAATTGTATATGCCTCTGACCAGCCCATCAATATCCTCCTGTAATCTAAGGCTATTCTCTTCACTATTTAACACCCCCACCTACTTTTGTATCATCTACAGTGGTTGAAATACAGAATTAAAGTGAAACCCCTTCCATCCGACAGGTAAGATCCCATGGAACTATCTGGAAGAAGTAATGAGTGAATATTTCCAATAATCATTACTCACCCAACCTCACCCAAAGTGGGATGAACCTGCCTTGTGTCTGACGGTTATTTCTGGGACCTTGCGTGTAGATCACATGGGTCACACCTGTGCTATACTTCACACTATACTGCTGCAGTGATGTGCTCAGAGTGGGAGAGCTGGTTGATAACTCAGTTATTTAGTACCTGATCCAGCAGAATATGGTTTTGGGAAACAGGATTTTACTGTTAGCAATTTTTGAGAAGATTTGTAGCTCAAGTTGATTATAAGTATGTAAGTTAGCTCACTGAGTTGGAAGGTTTGTTTCCAGATGTTTCGTCACCATACTAGGTAACATCATCAGTGAGAGTCTCTGGTGAAGCGCTGGTGGTATGTCCCACCTCTCTATGTAGGTCTTAGTTTCTTAAGGTGGGTGATGTCATTTCCTTTTTTCAAGGGAAGGTAGATGGGATCTAAGTTGATGTGTTTACTGCTGGAGTTCTGGTTAGAATGCCATGCCTCTAGGAATTCTCATGCGTGTCTTTGTTTCGCCTGTCCTAGGATGTGTGTGTTGTCTCAGTCAAAGTGGTGTCCTCCTTTATCTGTATGTATAGAAACTAGCAACAGTGGGTCTTGTCTTTTGGTGGCCAGTTGGTGTTCATGTATCCTGGTGGTAGGTTTCCTGCTAGTTTGTCTGATGTAAAGCTTTTTTACAGTTCTTGCCTGGTAGCTTGTAAGTGACGTTGGTTTTGCTGGTAATAGCTAATGGATCCTTTAGGTTCATTAGTTGCTGTTTAAGTGGGTTGGTAGGCTTGTGGGCTACCACGATGCCAAGGGATCTGACTAGACTGAAAGTAATTTCTGATATGTCTTTGATGTAAGGTAATGTGGCTATAGTTTTTGATTGCGTTGTGTCTGCTTACTGGTCAGCACAACTGAATCCGCTAAAACGGAAGTAAGATTTTTAAACAGAATCCCATTCATTATCCATTCAGTTGTGAGGTATGTATTGCTCAGTAAGGAAGAAAACACTTCTGCCAAATAACTTTTAGTTTTAACATAAAGGTAAGGAATCTGCATTTCCCTCTGTTACACGTGAATGTATCTCCCCTCGTCTTCTTTCAACTCCTCTTCATCCCTGCTTCCCCCTCTCTCCTCCTCACCTCTCTTCTCCTTTCTCTTCCTCTCCTCTTTCCTCTTCTCTCCTATCCCATATCTTCCTCTTCCCCTCTTTCCGCTCCCTTCCCGTCTTCTGTCTCTCTCCTCTCTTGCTTTTCTTTCTTTCTTCATTCTTCTCTCCTTCCTCTGTCTCTCCTCTCTCCTTCCTCATTCTCTCATCTCTCCTTTCTTCTCTCTCTCTCTTCCTCTCCTCTCCACCTGGCACTATATTATTCCAGAATAAAAACCTGAAGAACTGCAGATGCTGGAAATCAGAAACAAAAACAGAAATTGCTGGAAAAACTCAGCAGGTCTGGCAGCATCTGTGGAGAGAAATCAGAGTTTCAGGTCCAGTGATCCTTCTTCTGAGGATGGTGCTGAAGTGTTAACTCTGATTTCCCTGCACAGATGCTTCCAGACCTGCTGATCTTTTCCAGCAATTTCTGTTTTTGTTATAGTATTTTTTCCACAGTGGCACTCAATTCCCGGGTTCCATTATTTCTCCAATCCCTGACTGCGGTGGGAGTTGCTGGTGAGTGTTGGTGGATGTTGTTTCTCAGGGAGGGTCTAATGGTGAACATTAAGCCACAGCCCCCAGCCTGACATTTAAACTCCTGTTACACATGGTTCAGCTGTTCACATCCCCCCAGACCATACCTGGACCCATCTGATTGTCTCCTCACCATCTTCCTCCCAAGCCGAGCCCAGTGAAAGCCCACAATGACCAGGCATCCAACACAGGATTTAAAACAAATTATTTTAACAGGGCGAGGGCATCACTGGTGAGCCAGCATTTATTGCCCACCCCTAATTGCCCAGAGGGCAGGTGAGAGTCAATCACATTGCTGTGCGTCTGGAGTCACATGTAGGCCAGACCAGGTAAGGATGGCAAGTTTCCTTCCCTAAAGGACATTAGTGAACCAGATGGGTTTTTCCGACAATTGGCAATGGATTTATAATAGTCATCAGATCCTTAATTCCAGATATTTATTGATTTCAAATTACACCATCTGCCATGGTGGGATTCGAACCCGGATCCCCAGAACATTACCTGGGTCTCTGGATCCTGCTCCTCAGATGCTGTCTGACGTGCTGCGCTTTTCCAGCACTAAGCTAATCTTGACTCTCTGGATTAACAGCCGAGCAATAATACCACTAGGCCATTGCCTCCCTTGAAGATGGTCATCACTGAGACACTCACTCAATACATTAGAGAGAGCCACTGGAATCCAGTTCCAGACCAGCTGCCAGTCATGGGGAGGGGAGGGGGGCACTGTGCCCCTCAGACCCATTGGCGATAACTTCAGAAACTTGCTCCAGAGAATCTAGTCCAGGCTGGGACAGCCCCTGCACTGTGTTACTGAGGGAGAACTTTGGATGAGACATTACACAGAAATGGTAAATAAGAACACAGCAAAGATTTGCAATGTATAAGAATGTGAGAGGGAATGAACATAAGCAGCAGAAACATAAATAGATCAGCAGAGCCTTGGGAAGAATAAAATTATGGAGGATATTGATGGCTTAGGAATAACTAGAGTCATGAGGCAGGAAGTTAAAAGGATGGTTAAATGAAGAGTGAGAAGTTCATCTGATCAAAATCAAGGTGCAGAAGGAGGCCATTCGGTCCATTGCACAGGGGTCTATTCCCTAGTGCCAATCGCCTTCCTTTACCCCATATCCCTGAACACGATTTCTACCCAAATAACCATCCCATGCCCCTCTTCAATGCTTGAATCAAACCTGGCTCACCCACATTTCCAGACAGTGCACTCCACACCCTCACTACTCTTTGATCTGCCTTGCTCCATTTGAAGATCACTTTAAATCTATGCCCCTCTTGTTGTTGTCCCTTTTATGAGTGGGAACAGTTTCTCCCTCTTTACTCTGCCCAGCCTGCTCATGATTTTGAAAACCTGTATCAAATCCCCTCTCAGCACCTTCTCTCTGAGGAAGACATTCCCAACTTCTTCAATCTGCACTCATCACTCGGACTACCTTGCCATGTGATATTCGATCAAGTTATGATCACTGCTGCCCGGGGAGATAACTTCACTGTGAGGCCTCGGATTATTCCTTTCTCTGTGTGTGTCACCAGATCTTGTGTAGTCTGCTCTTTGGTTGGCTCTTGAACATGCTACCTAAGAAACTGACCAAAAACACTCCATGATTATCTTTCTCACAAGCCCCTACACTCTGTTACTGTTCACCATGTGCTACAACTATTTACTGTTAAGGAGCATATAAATAACTCCTGTAGTGATTCACACATGCACCTTCTCCAAACTTCCAGCCCTTCCTAAATGTATTGTTTGCTTGAATATTCCAATCCCAGCTCTTTGTAATAGCTGTCAGGAACTCAGGGACTCACCTGGGTGATGCCATATGAGATGGCCCTTTGACAGCCCTGTATGTGCTGTCCTGCTACAGTTCACAGCCAATAGAGTCATAGAATCATAGAGATGTACAGCATGGAAACACATCCTTTGGTCCAACCCATCCATGCCGACCAAATATCCCAACCCAATCTAGTCCCATCTGTCAGCACCCAAACCATATCCCTCCAAACCCTTCCTATTCATATACCCATCCAGATGCCTCTTAAATGTTGCAATTGTACCAGCCTCCACCACTTCCTCTGACAGCTCATTCCATATACGTACCACGCTCTGTGTGAAAAGGTTGCCTCTTAGGTCTCTTTTAAACCTTTCCCCTCTCACCCTCAACCTATGCCCTCTAGTTCTGGACTCCCCCACCCCAGGGAAAAGACTTTGTCTATTCATCCTAATTGCACCCCCCTCCCCCCCCCCCTATGATTTTATAAGCCTCTATAAGGTCACCCCTCAGCCTCTGACATTCCAGAGACAACAACCCCAGCCTAATCAGCGTCTCCCTATAGCTCAAATCCTCCAACCCTAGCAACATTCTTGTAAATCTTTTCTGAAACCTTTCAAGATTCACAACATCTTTCCGATAGGAAGGAGACAGAATTGCACGCAATATTCCAAAAGTGGCCTAACCAATGTCCTGTACAGCCGCAACATGATCTCCCATCTCCTGTACTCAATACTCTGACCAATAAAGGAAAGCATACCAAATGCCTTCTTCACTATCCTATCTATTTGCGACTCCACTTTCAAGGAGCTGTGAACCTGCACTCCAAGGTCTCTTTGTTCAGCAACACTCCCTAGGACCTTACCATTAAGTGTATATCCCCTGCTAAGATTTGATTTCCCAAAATGCAGCATCTCGCATTTATCTGAATTAAACTCCATCTGTCACTTCTCAGCCCATTGGCCCATCTGGTCCAGATCCTGTTGTAATCTGAGGTAACCCTCTTCGCTGTCCACTACACCTCCAATTTTGGTGTCATCTGCAAACTTACTAACTGTCCCTCTTATGCTCACATCCAAATCATTTATGTAAATGACAAAACCCTCCACCACCATCCTCTGCCTTCTACCTTTGAGCGAGTTCTGTATCCAAATGGCGAGTTCTCCCTGTATTACGTGAGATCTAACCTTGCTAATCAGTCTCCCATGGGGAACCTTGTTGAACGCCTTACTGAAGTCCATATAGATCACATCCACTGCTCTGCCCTTATCAATCCTCTTTGTTACTTCTTCAAAAAACTCAATCAAATTTGTGAGACATGATTTCCCATGCACAAAGCCAGTACTCCAGGATTCTGGCTTCAATTATCTCAGCTCCAGGATTTCCTGAGGGTACTCTCCTAGGCCCAACCACCTTCAGATGCTTCTTCAATGGCCTTCCCTCCATCCTAAGGTTAGGAGTGAGAATGTTCACCGATGATTATGAATATTATGGAAAATATTCAGCCTGGAGTCCGGTTACTAGTGGTGTGCCGCAAGGATCTGTTTAGTGACCACTACTGTTTGTCATTTTTATAAATGGCTTAGGTGCAGGCGTAGGTGGATGGGTTAGTAAATTTGCAGACGACACTAAAGTCAGGGGAGTAGTGGACAGTTTGGAAGAATGTTACATGTTGCAGGGGGACTTGGATAAACTGAAGAATTGGGCTGAGAGGTGACAAATGGAGTTTAATGCAATTAAGTGTGAGGTGATGCACTTTGGGAAGAATAACAGGAAGGCAGAGTACTGGGTCAATGGAAAGATTCTTGGTAGTGTGGATGTGCAGGGGGATCTTGGAGTCCACGTACATAGATCCCTGAAAGTTGCCACCCAGGTGGATAGTGCTGTTAAGAAGGCATACAGTGTGTTAGGTTACATTCGTAGCGGGACTGAGTTCCAGAGCCACAATATCATGCAGCAACTATACAAAACGCTGTGCACTTGGAATATTGTGTACAGTTCTGGTCGCCATATTTCGGGAAGGATGTGGAAGCATTGGAAAAGGTGCAGAGGAGATTTACCAGGATGTTGCCTGGTCTGGGGGGAAGGTCTTATGAGGAAAGGCTGAGAGACTTGGGTCAGTTCTCATTGAAAAAAAGAAGGCTTAAGAGGGGATTTGATAGAGACATACAAGATGGTCAGAGGATTAGATAGGCTAGACAGTGATAGTCTTTTTCCTAGGATGATGACATCAGCTTGTACGAGGGGGCATAACTACAAATTGAGGGGTGATAGATTTAAGACAGATGTCAGAGGCAGGTTCTTTATGCAGACAGTGGTAAGGGTGTGGAATGCCCTACCTGCTAATGTAGTCAACTCAGCCACATTAGGGAGATTTAAACAATCGCTAGATAAGCACATGGATGATTTTGGGATAGTGTAGGGGGACGAGCTGAGAATAGTTCTTCACAGCTCAGCGCAACATCGAGGGCTGAATAGCCTGTTCTGTGCTGTATTGCTCAATGTTCTCTGTTCTATGATTGCACAATGTTCAGCACCATTCATGACACCTCAGATTCTGAAGGAGTTCATGTTAAAATGCAACAAGATCTGAGCAATATTCGAGGAGAAAGTTAGGTCTGCAGATGCTGGAGATCAAAGTTGAAACTTTATTGCTGGAACAGCAGGTCAGGCAGCATCCAGGGAACAGGAGATTCGACGTTTCGTGCACAGGCCCTTCTTCAGGAATGGACACTGAAATCTTTGTAGAGAGAGGCAGAGAGCTTCTTCAAGGAAGGCATCCTTGTAAGAGGATTCGCAGTAGGTTGAAATCTTCGAGGAGAAAGTGAGGTCTGCAGATGCTGGAGATCAAAGTTGAAACTTTATTGCTGGAACAGCACAGCAGGTCAGGCAGCATCCAGGGAACAGGAGGTTCGACGTTTCGGGCACAGGCCTGAAGAAGGGCCTGTGCCCGAAACGTCGAATCTCCTGTTCCCTGGATGCTGCCTGACCTGCTGTGCTGTTCCAGCAATAAAGTTTCAACACTGAGCAATATTCAGGCTTGGGCTGAAATGAGGCAAGTAATATTTGCACCACACACATGCAAGGCAATGACCATTTCCAACAAGACTAGTTCTACCTCACAATCACAAGCACAGTCAGTGTCCACACAAGAAGTCCATTCACCTCACTTCTCCCTGATAGCTCTTTGAATGAAAATATCCATTTACTGACAACACGTACCCAATTCCACTGGAGTTGGCTAGCTCAGTTGGCTAGACAGTTGGTTTGTGGTGCAAAGTGGTGCCAACAGTTGGTGGTGCAAAGTGGTGCCAACTCTTGCACTAATTGAGGTCACCAGGGAGGACTCACTCCCACCCCTCACCTGAGGCACGGTGACCCTCAGGTTAAACCTACCCCTGTCGTCTCTCTCTATTGAAACAGCAGTCCTATGGTCTGGTAAGACGATGGGAACTTTACATTAATTTAGTCACTTATGCTAAAACATTATCCATTATAACACACAGTTTCCTAATAAAATTTAAATCTCAGTTTTTCTCCATCTATCTTGACCAGAAACTGAACTGGCCACATTAACACAGTGGCTGCAATAGCAGGTCAGAGGCTAGGAATACAATGGTAACTCACCTCCTGACTCCCCAAAGCCTGTCCACCATCTACAAGACACAAGTCAGGAGTGTGATGGAATATTCCCCACTTGCCTGGATGGGTGCAGCCCCAAAACACTCAAGAAGTTTGACACCATCCAGGACAAAGCAGCCGCTTGATTGGCACCACATCCACAAACATCCACAAACATCCACTCCCTCCACCACCAACACTCCGTAGCAGCAGTGTGTACTATCTACAAGATGCCATGCAGAAATTTACCAAAGATCCTTCAACAGCACCTTTTTCACCCATGACCACCACAATCTGGAAGGACAAGGGCAGCAGATACATGGGAACACCACCCTCTGCAAATTCCCCTCCAAGCCACTCACCATCCTGACTTGGAAACATATTGTTGTTCCTTCACTGTCACTGGGTCAGAATCCTGGAATTCTCTCCCCAAGTGCATTATGGGTTAACCTACAGCACATGAACAGGTTTGTATTTACTCCTGAGACGTGGACATTGCTGACTGGGCCAGCACAGACCACTGCAGTCCACATTCTGCAGGTACACCCACAATGCCCTTAGGGAGGGATTGGACTTCAGCGGTTCAAAAAGGCAGTTCACCACCACCTTCTCAAGAGCAACTAGGGATGGGCAATAAATGCTGGCCCAACCAACGATGCCCACGTCCCTGAATACTTAGAGCAAATAATACAGTGATGCCATCTTAAAGATATGCTGACAGTGAGGTATAACTCCAGTGATGTTGCTGTTCACTTTAGACACAATATCACAGGCCAGCACAGAGGAGCCCTCAATAGGGAAACTGTAAGCAAGGTATTTTGGAGGGATACACCTTTCCACCAGTGAGTGACCCACACTGCTGCCCCTCTCAGGGGAGTGGCACTGAAGCACACGCCAATTCAAAGTTGGTGGGTCCAGCAATGAACCAGCCCCTGGGGGTGGGGTGGGGGGGTGACTGTCCTGCTGGATGACAGATGTCCATCACTAAGAAAGGTGGGTGTGTCCATCTTCCGAGTCAGAGGATCCCAGAGCACCCAGACCCCCAGTGCGAGGGGTGCAGGTTGAGGGGTAACGGTCTTGCGGAGGGCAGAAAGAGAGGTCAACAGCAAAGGCAACAGGCTTGCTGGAACATAGAACATTACGGCGCAGTACAGACTCTTTGGCCCTCGATGTTGTTCCGACCTGTGGAACCAATCTGAAGCCCATCTAACCTACACTATTCCATTCTCATCCATATGTTTATCCAAAGGCCATTTAAATACCCTTAAAGTTGGTGTGCCTACTACTGTTACAGGCAGTGTGTTCCACACCCCTACTACACTCTGAGTAAAGAAACTGCCTCTGACATCTGTCCTATGTCTCTCACGCCTCATGCTAGCCATTTCCATCCGAGGAAAAAGGCTCTCCCTGTCCACCCTAATTAACCCTCTGATTATCTTATATGTCTCAACTAAGTCACCTCTCAACCTTCTCTATAACCAAAACAACCTTAAGTCCCTCAGCCTTTCCTCATAAGCCCTTCCCTCCATACCAGGCGACATCCCAGTAAATCTCATCTGGAGCCTTTCCAAAGCTTCCACATCCTTCCTATAATGCAGTGACCAGAACTGTACACAATACTCCAAGTGTGACCACACCAGAGTTTTGTACAGCTGCAACATGACCTCGTGACTCCAAAACTCAGTCCCTCACCCAATAAAAGCTAACACACTGTATGCCTTCTTAACAACCCTATCAACCTTGATTTTTATGTCCTCTTTGTCTACTGGAGTAGTGCCAGAAGACTGGAGGATAGCAAATGTGGTTCCCTTGAAGCTAACACACTGTATGCCTTCTTAACAACCCTATCAACCTCAGTGGCAACTTTCAAGGATCTATGGACCTGGACACCAAGATGTCTCTGCTCATCACACTACCAAGCATCTTACCATTAGCCCAGTACTCTGCATTCCTGCTGCTCCTTCCAAAGTGAATCACCTCACACTTTTCCACAATAAACTCCATTTGCTTCTTCTCAGCCCAGCTCTGCAGCTTATCTATGTCCCTCTGTAACCTACAACATCCTTCGTCACTATCCACAACTCCACCGACCTTAGGTTAGATAGGGTTGACAGTGTGAACCTTTTCCCGCGTATGGAGTCGGGTATTACAAGGGGGCATAGCTTTAAATTAAGGGGGGGTAGATATAGGACTGAAGTTAGGGGTAGGTTCTTCACTCAGCGAGTCGTTAGTTCATGGAATGCCCTGCCAGTAGCAGTGGTGGACTCTCCCTCTTTATGGGCATTTAAACGGGCATTGGATAGGTATATGGAGGATAGTGGGTTAGTATAGGTTAGGTGGGCTTGGATCGGCGCAACATCGAGGGCCGAAGGGCCTGTACTGCGCTGTATTCTTCTATGTTCTATGTTCTAACCTCAGTGGCAACTTTCAAGGATCTATGTACCTGGACACCAAGATCTCTCTGCTCATCATACTACCAAGCATCTTACCATTAGCCCAGTACTCTGTACTCCTGCTGCTCCTTCCAAAGTGAATCACCTCACACTTTTCCACAATAAACTCCATTTGCTTCTTCTCAGCCCAGCTCTGCAGCTTATCTATGTCCCTCTGTAACCTACAACATCCTTCGTCACTATCCACAACTCCACCGACCTTACTGACATCTACAAATTTACTAACCCATCCTTCTATGTCCTCATCCAGGGCATTTATAGAAATGACAAACAGCAGACCCCAAAGTGCTTGAAAGTAACAATTATTTGTTGCTGATTTATAAATAGTTATGATGCACCTTTTTTGAAATATGGATGTTGGATGATAAATTTTCCAGATCGATTTGAAGGAGACACTTCACGTTCGAACACAAATGGCACATGGAGGGACATAGGAACAGGAGCTTCCAATCTGTTCCACCATCCAATGGGATCATGGCTGATCGGTGGCCTAACTCCATATCCCTGCCTGAGGCCCATATCCCTTAATACCTTTGCTCAACAAAACATTGTCTATCGCAGATTTAAAATGAACAACCGATCCAGCATCCACTGCTGTTTGTGGAAGAGAGTTCCAAACCTCTCCCAGCCTTTGTGTGTCAAAGTGCTCCCTAACATCTCTCCTGAACGCTCTGGCCCTCATTCTCAGACAATGCCCCTAGTTCTAGAATCCCCAACCAGTGGAAATAGTTTCTCTACCCGATATTTCCTAATAGTATTTTGAAGACTTCAATCAGATCATTGCTAAGCCTTCTAAATTCTGTACAAAACAGGCCTAACTTGTATAATCTCTCTTCATAACTTATCCCTTGAAATCCAGGTATCATTCCTGTAAACCTACGTTATATCCCCTCTAAGGTCACTTTATCAAAGACATATCAAAGATAACTACCCGACTACTCAGACCCCTGGGAATCTTAGTGGCCCATAAACCAGTAAACACCTTCTACCAGCTCCTCACACAAAGGTTAATGACCCAACACCCACATCCAACAGGGCAAATATCATCTACACGATAGCCTGCCAAGCACTGTGAGAAACACTACAAAGGACAAGCAGGAAGATAATTGAGTATACGAGTGCCCCAACATTAGCTCACCACCGTCAGGCACAACCTGTATTCTCTCATTTCCAACTACACAGACAACAAAGGACACAATTTCAACTGGGACAATGTAACCATCCAAGAATAGGCAACACAGAGACACATCAGAGAATTCCTTGAAGCCTGCTACTCCAACAGGAACTCAATCAATAAACACATTGAACTGCACCCCGTATACAAACTGCTCGGATACGGAACTGAAAGTACCAGAAAACGGAGACACGTCAATACCCAGGCTGGGCAGACCACCAACGCTTCACCAGAGGCACACTGACAATGTTATCTAGCGAGGTGATGAAATGTCTACAGGAAGCTACACCAGCTCGGTGAACGAATCTGTGAGCCCATCCACAACCTGAGCTACAAATCCTTCCAAAACCTCCATCCTTCCTAAGATGTAGTGCCGGGATCTGCTCACTGTACTCCAAGTGGGGTTTACTACAAGTTCCAGATTCCTGCTGTCTGCAAACACTAAGAATGGTCTAAAGGCAAAAAAAAACTGGATGCTGGAAACCTGAAAGAGAAACGTAAATTGCTGGTGAAACTAAGCAGGTCAGAGAGCATCTGTGGGGAGAGAGGCCAAGTTAACATTTCAAGTCCAGTATCTTTCTTATTCAGAATGTTATGCCACATAGTGTTATCGTTAAGATACATTGAATCAAAGAGAATGTGACAGTGCCCATAAATTTTCGCATTGAGTCAAAACTCGCAAAAGAAACCCGTCAATTCTGCAGCTCACTTCCTTACATCAAAGAATTTATTTTTTACACTTCAGAAAAGTCCAAATGCTTGAGCTACAATAAATGTAAGTTATATTTATGTCACACCTTCCACATTTAAAAATAAGTCTTCACAAGACATTTGTCAAAAATGCTTTGGATACATAGCCACAGAACACAAGAGGAAATGAAACGAAGAATTTGGATAAAGTGGTTGATTTTAAGACACACCTTAAATTTAAGAGAGCGTTTGTGAGGTGGTGTGCTTACAGGGGAATTTCCGTGCTTAGGGCTTCAGTAGCTGACTCACAGTGAATAGGTCAGAATAAGACTGGACTGTAAATAGCACCTTTTTATTGCCTTCTGTGATAAGGACAAGAGGAGAAGAATTATGTTGTCCCTGGAGGTCCAATCTCTAAACATAATCTGTTTCTGCATATACCAGTCCTAAATTAACACATCCAATTGCACAGAGGGATTGACTTCAGCCACTTTCCATAATTAAACATGGTTTTCCAATTGGTACTTGCAATTTTCAGCAACGGCAAGTTTAATGAGCATGTTTTTTAATACTTCACAAATTCAAGTGCATCTACTTCACATGTTGAGATGTGAGAGCTGAAAATTTAATTTTATAACTGAGGCCAATGTCTTACATTTTTATACAATACTGAAAAAACTGCAGATGCTATGAATCAGAAACAAAAACAGAAGTTGCTGGAAAAGCTCAGCAGGTCCAGCAGCATCTGTGGAGAGAAATCAGAGTTAATGTTTCAGGTCCGGTGACCCTTCCTGAGTTTCTGTAATGCTTACTGCCTTCCGATCAACTCAACGAAGAGGGATAGTCAAAAAGGAACAGTTGATGTGTGGTACTTTTAAAAGAGACAGGATCAATACACAATTAAAAGGAGGTCTTAGGTTGAAGGATCAAGATGTAGAATCAGTTTAGGTGGAGCTAAGAAGCAGAGAGGGACAGGGAACACTGTTGGGAGATGTATATCAAGCACCGGATGGTAGTGTTAAGTTTGGGCATAGTATAAATCAAGGAATTAGAGATGTATGTAACATTGGTAGTACAGTATTAACAGGTGTCTTCAATTTGCATTTGGATTGAGTGAACCAGACCAGCAGCAATTCCTGCCATGTGTATGAGATGGATTTCAGGTGTTAGACCTACAAGGGTTCTGGCTGTTTTGGATTCAAGGTTGTGTGATGAGAAAGGGTCCAGTGATAACCTTTCTGTAAAGATAACTTTGGGGAATAATGACCATAATATGATTGGATTTCATTTTAAGTTTGAACACGATATAGAATATAGAACAGTACAGCACAGAGATGGGCCCTTCAGCTCACGGTGTTGTGCCAAGCATGACACCAAATTAAACTAATCCCTTCTGCCTGCCCTTGGTCCATATCCCTGCATTCCGTGCAAATTCATGTGCTTTTCGAAAAGTCCCTTAAATGTCCCAATTGTGTCAGCCTCGACCACCACCCTGGCAGTGTATTCCAGATTCCTACTGCTCTCTGTGTAAAAACTTACCCCTCACATCTCCTTTGAACTTTCCCCCTTTCACCTTATGCTCCTGCATGCTCCCTCATATTAGACATTTCAGCTCTGGGAAAAAAGATTCTGACCGTTAACCTTATCTATGCATCTCATAATTTCTCGGCTTATATTAAGTGTCCCCTCAGCCTCTACCGCTCAAGAGAAAATACCCTGAGTTTTTTCAGCATGATATAGTTAATTCAGAAGCTAGTATCTTAAATCTGAAAAAGTAAAATTATGAAGATATCAGGATTAAGTTAGCTTTGGTAGAATGAAAAACATACTGAAGGAATTGATGTGGACAGGTGATGGCTTGTTATGAAGATTGATAAAAAGTCTACAACAGATATACATTCCCATGAGGCACAAACACCCAGACAGAAGGTAAGTCAACTACTGTTAACAATATAAGTTGCATATTGTATCAGATCTAAAGAAGTGGCTAATAAGGATGCAAGTAGAAGTGGTACCCTTGAGGATTAAAAACAATTTAGAACCCAGCAAAGGAGGAACAAATTTCAGACATTTTCAATGGCAGAGCACTTGGAAAACTGGAGTTAGAAAGGGAAAAGCATGCTTGATAAATTTATTGGAATGTTTTGAGAATGTAACTAGTAGAGTTGATAAGGGGAAGCCAATGGATGTAGTTTACTTGGACTTCACAAAGATCACAAAACCATAAAACAAAGGAGCATAAATTAGGCCATTCAGCCCATCCAGTCTGCTCCACCATTCAATCCTGGTTGATAAGTTTCTCAACCCCATTCTCCCGCTTTCTCCCCATAACCCTTGATCTCCTTGATACTCAATAACCTATCTATCTCAGTCTTAAATATACTCAATGACTTGGCCTCCACAGCCTTCTGTGGCACTGAATTCCATAGATTCCCCACTCTCTGGTTGAAGCGGTTTCTCTTTATCTCCATCCTAAAGGGTCTTTCCTTTACTCTAAGGCTGTGCCCTCGGGTCCTAGTCTCTCCTACCAATGGAAACATCTTCCCACCATCCACTCTGTCCAGGCCATTCAGTATTCTGTAAGTTTCATCTTTCTAAACTCCATTTTGGCAAGAGTGTGAGAGTGGAGTGAAGGACTGCTGGGAAGGAAATAAAAAAGCATTTTTTGAACAGAGTGGCAAGGAGAGAGGCCGGAGAGAAACGAGGGCTACCGGAAAGTTTTTAAGTGGGTGAGATCTAAACCCGAGACTCTACACCGTAGGCTTCCATCCCACCCACCTCCTCTAACCTTACCAAGAGTCTGGAAACTTGGTAAGTTTTCAGGTTTTTTTTTCTTCTCTTCCCTTGTTTACTTCTGTGCGGGCTTTCAGAGAAGCAGGATATGGATGTTACGGCAGTTACATGTTCCTCCTGCAGAATGTGGCAGGTGAGAGAAACTTCACATGTCTCTGCCAACCACATCTGCGGGAAGTACACCCAACTCCAGCTCCTCGAAAACCGAGTTAGGGAACTGGAGCTGGAGCTGGATGAACTACGGATC
Source organism: Chiloscyllium plagiosum (assembly GCF_004010195.1). Taxonomy (NCBI): domain Eukaryota; kingdom Metazoa; phylum Chordata; class Chondrichthyes; order Orectolobiformes; family Hemiscylliidae; genus Chiloscyllium; species Chiloscyllium plagiosum. Next base: position 65,706,430 of record NC_057728.1, on the reverse strand, counting down.
ATCTGGGAGGCTGAGAGAGAAACTGAGAGGATGTACAGGGAGGTGGTCACTCCCCAGACACAGGATAAGGACAGCTGGGTTACTGTCACGGGGAGGAAAGGGAACCGACGGTCAGAGCAGGGATCCCCTGTGGCCGTTCCACTCAGCAATAAGTATACCGTTTTGGATACTGCTGGTAGGGACAGCCTACTGGGGAAAGCCATAGTTGTCAGGTCTCTGGCACTGAGCCTGGCACTGTGGCTCAGAAGTGAAGGGGGGGAGAATAGAAAAGCGCTAGTGGTAGGGGACTCAATAGTTAGACGGATTGACAGGAGATTTTGTGGTTAGGAACAGGACTCCCGGAAGGTATGTTGCCTCCCCGGTGCCAGGGTCTGGGATGTCGTCAATCGGGTTTACAAGATTCTGAAGGGGGAGGGGGAGCAGCCAGAAATCGAAATCGTGGTATATATCGGCACCAATGATATAGCCAGGAAAGGGATTGAGGATCTGAAAAGTGACTACAGAGAGTTAGGTTGGAAGCTGAAGAGCAGGACGAGTAGAGAAGTGATCTCAGGTTTGCTACTGGTGCCACGAGATAGTGAGATGAGGAACAGTCAGCGATTGCAGCTTAACATGTGGCTGTGAGGCTGGTGCAGGAGGGAGGGCTTCAGATACTTAGACCATTGGGATACCTTCTGGGGAAGGTGGGACCTGTACACGAAGGACGGGTTGCACCTGAACTGGAGGGGCACAAATGTCCTGGGTGGGAGATTAGCTCGTGTGATTCGGGAGGGATTAAACTAGTTTGGCAAGGGGATGTGAATCAGAGCCACATATCTGAGAGGGGGTAGTTGTAGATGGAGCAGTGACAGGATGTAGTGAATATATCAGGAAGGTTTCTCACGTGATGAAACAAAGGGATCGATTAAAGTGTGTCTGCTTTAACACAAGGAGTGTCCGAAATAAGAGTGACGAACTACGAGCATGGATCTGTACTTGGGGCTACGATGTTGTGGCCATAACGGAGACGTAGGTTTCACAGGAGCAGGAATGGTTGCTTGACGTTCCAAGGTTTAGAACGCTTAAAAAGAACAGGGAGGATGGAAAAAGAGGAGGGGGTGTAACATTGCTAATCAGAGAGTGCATCTCAGCTACAGAAACGAAAGTTGTTAAGGAAGGTTTGTCTACAGAGTCAGTATGGGTGGCAGTTAGGAACAGCCACCGCATTGGGGGGTTTTCTACAGACCCCCTAATAGCAGTAGGGAGATTGAAGATCTCATTGGTGGGCAGATTTTGGAAAAATGCAGATGGAGCAGGGTTGTTGTTGTGGGTGATTTCAACTTTCCCAATATCGACTGGAACCTCCTAAGTGCAGATGGTTTGGATAGAGCTGTTTTTGTCAGGTGTGTTTAGGAGCGTTTCCTTACTCAGTATGTAGACAGACCAATGAGGAGAGAGGCCATTTTGGATTTGGTGCTCGGCAAAGGTCTGTTTCCATGCTATACATCTCGATGACTCTATGACTCTATGACAGGTGTCAGATGTCAGATCTCGCGGTGGGAGAACACTTTGGTGACAGTGACCACAATTGCCTCACATTTGTCGTAAGGAAAGGAGCAGTTACCAAGGGAAGATATTTAATTGGGAAAAGGAAATTATGATGCTATCAGACAAGAATTGGGAAGCACAGTTCCACAGAAAGGGCACAGCAGACATGTGGAGAATGTTTAAGGAGCAGTTGTTGCGAGTGATACATGAATTTGTTCCTCTGAGACAGGTAAGAAGGGGTAAGATTAAGGAGCCTTGGATGACGATACAGGCTTGAACAGATCAAGATTGATGAAGTTGATGTGCTGGAAATTTTGGGAAACATTTAGATTGTTAAGTCCCCAAGTCCAGACCAGGTTTATCCCAGGCTGCTCCAGGAAGCGAGAAAGGAGGTTGCTAAGCCGCTAGCGAGGATATTTGCCTCCTTACTCTCCACGGGAGTCGTACCAGAGGATTGGAAGGAGGCGAATGTCATTCCTCTTTTCAAGAAGGATAATAGGGAAATCCCTGGCAATTACAGACCAGTCAGTCTTACATCTACGGTCAGCAAAGTTTTGGAAAGAATTCTGAGGGATAGGATTTATAACTATTTGGCAAAGCATAACGTGATTAAAACCCATGATTTGGAGATGGCGGTGTTGGACTGGGGTGTACAAAGTTAAAAATCACACAACACCAGGTTATAGTCCAACAGGTTTAATTGGAAGCACACTCGCTTTCGGAGCGATGCCTGATGAAGGAGCGTCGCTCCGAAAGCTAGTGTGCTTCCAATTAAACCTGTTGGACTATAACCTGGTGTTGTGTGATTTTTAACTTTGTGATTAAAAGCAGTCAGCATGGCTTTGTGAGCAGAAAGTCATGCCTCACAAATCTTTTTGAGTTCTCTGAGGAGGTGACAAGACAGTCGATGAAGGTCGAGCAGTGGATGTGGTGTATATGAACTTCAACAAGGCATTTGATAAGGTGCCCCATGGTAGGCTCATTCATAAAGTCAGGAAGTATGGGATACAGGGAGATTTGACTATCTGGATTCAGAATTGGCTGGCTGACAGAAGGCAGAGAGTGGTTATAGATGGAAAGTATTCTGCCTGGAGGACAGTGTTGAGTGGGGTCCCGCAGGGCTCTGTTCTTGGGCCTCTGCTCTTTGTAGTTTTTATAAATGACTTGGATGAGGAGGTTGAGGGGTGGGTTAGTAAGTTTGAAGATGACACAAAGGTTGGAGGTGTCATCGAGGGCTACTGCAGGCTGCAGCGCGACATAGACAGGATGCAGAGCTGGGCTGAGAAATGGCAGATGGAGTTCATCCTGGATAAATGCGAAGTGATGCATATTGGAAGGTTGAACTTGAATAGTGAATATAGGATTAAAGACAGGATTCTTGGCAGTGTGGAGGAACAGAGGGATCTGGGTGTGCAAGTACATAGATCCCTCAAAGTTGCCACCCAAGTAGATAGGGTTGTTAAGAAAGCATATGGTGTTTTGGCTTTCATTAACAGGGGGATCGAGTTTAGGAGCTCATAGAGTCATAGAGATGTACAGCATGGAAACAGACCCTTCGGTCCAATGCCTCCATGCCGACCAAATATCCCAACCCAATCTAGTCCCACCTGCCAACATCTGGCCCATATCCCTCCAAACCTTTCCTATTCATATACTCATCCAAATGCCACTTAACTGTTGCAATTGTACCAGCCTCCACCACATTCTCTGGCAGCTCATTCCATACACGTACCACCCTCTGAGTGAAAAAGTTGCCCCTTTGGTCTCTTTTATATCTTTCCCCTCTCACCCTAAACCTATGCCCTCTAGTTCTGGACTCCCCA
>NC_057728.1:65675940-65702692 GCF_004010195.1 Chiloscyllium plagiosum | reverse complement strand
ATGCTCTCATCCAAATCATTTATGTAAATGACAAAAAGTAGAGGGCCCAGGACCGATCCTTGTGGCACTCCACTGGTCACAGGCCTCCAGTCTGAAAAACAACCCTCTACCACCACCCTCTGTCTTCTCCTTTGAGCCAGTTCTGTATCCAAATGGCTAGTTCTCCCTGTATTCCATGAGATCTAACCTTGCTAATCAGTCTCCCATGGGGAACCTTGTCAAACGCCTTACTGAAGTCCATATAGATCACATCTACTGCTCTGCCCGCATCAATCTTCTTTGTTACTTCTTCAAAAAACTCAATCAAGTTTGTGAGACATGATTTCCCACGCACAAAGCCATGTTGACTATCCTGAATTAGTCCTTGCCTTTCCAAATACATGTGCATCGTGTCCCTCAGGACTCCCTCCAACAACTTGCCCACCGCTGAGGTCAGGCTCACCGGTCTATAGTTCCCTGGTTTGTCTTTACCACCCTTCTTAAACAGTGGCACCACATTTGCCAACCTCCAGTCTTCCGGCACCTCACCTGTGACTATCGATGATATAAATATCTCAGCAAGAACCCCAGCAAACACTTCTCTAGCTTCCCACAGAGTTCTCGGGTACACCTGATCAGGTCCTGGGGATTTATCCACCTTTAACCGTTTCAAGACATATTTGCAAGGTTTTGCTGCAGCTCTACAAGTCCCTGGCGAGACCACACTTGGAATATTGTGACCAGTTCTGGTCGCCCTACTATAGGAAAGATACAGAGGCTTTGGAGAGGGTGCAAACAAGGTTTACCAGGATGCTGCCTGGACTGGAGGCCTTGCCTTATGAAGAAAGGTTGACTAAGCTCAGACCTTTCTCTCTGGAGAGAAGGAGGAAGAGAGGAGACCTGATCGAGGTGTACAAGATAATGAGTGGAGTAGATAGAGTCAATAGCCAGAGACTTTTCCCCAGGGCAGGATTGACTGGGATAAGGGGTCATAGTTTTAAGATATTAGGAGGAAAGTATAGAGTGGATGTCAGAGGAATGTTCTTTACGCAGGGTTGTGAATGCATGGAATGTGTTGCCAGTGGTGGTGGTGGAAGCAGAGTCATTGGGGACACTTAAGCGACTGCTGGACATGCACATGGGTAGCAGTAAATTGAGGGGTGCGTCGGTTAAGTTACATTCGGATTAATCGTTGGCACAACATCGTGGGCCAAAGGGCCTGTTATGTGCTGTACTTTTCTATGTTCTTTGTTCTACGTATAAACCCAGAGTCCTTAACTGTTCCTCATACATTCATTCCTGGGACCATTCACGTGAATCTCCTCTGAACACACTCCAGGGCCAGTACATCATTTCTGAGATTATGAGGCCCAAAACTGTGCACAACACTCCGAATGTGGTCTGACCAGAACTTTACAGAGCCTCAGAAGTACATCCCTGCTTTTATATTCAAGTCCTCTCAAAATAACTGCATCATTGCATTTGCCTTCCGAACTACTGACTCAACCCGCAAGTTTACCTTGAGAGAATCCTGGAATAGAAGGCTTTTGACATAATCCCACATCAAAGATCTACATTTAAAATTAAAGCACATGAAATTGTACCAGGTGGCAGACAAGAAACAAGAGTAAGAATAAATAATAAGCATTTTCTGAGTGGCAGCCACCTGACCAGTACGGCACCCCAGGGATCAATATCCAGCTATCCACAATCTATGTGAGTCAGTTAAGTGAAGGAATTAAATGTAATGTCTCCGGGATTGCAGATGACACAAAGCTGGGTGGGAGGGTGAGCTGTGAGGAGGATCTAGAGGTACTGCAGTGTAATTTGGGCAAGTTGAGTGAGTGCAAAAATATATGGCAGGTAAAGTTTAATGTAGATCGTTGTGAAGTTATCCACTTTGGTCGCAAAAACAGCAAGGCAGATTGTTATCTGAATGGTAATAGATTGGGAAAAGGGGGAGGTGTAGTGAGACTTGGGTGTCCTTGTACACCAGTCACTGAAAGTAAGCAAGCAGGGGCAGCTGGTGATGAAGGAGGGAAATAGGATCTTAACTTCATTATGAAAAGATTTGTGCACGTGAGCAGGGATGTCTTGCTGCATTGTACAGGGCCTTGATAAGACCAACCCTGGACTATTGTGTACAGTTTTAGTCTCATTTTCTGAGGAAGGGTGTTCTGGTCATTGTTTCTTGCTGGAGATGGTCATTGTCTGGAATTGCATAATGGGAATATTTCTGACCACATTTCAGCTCAGCTTGGACATTGTCCAGATCTTGCTGCATTTGAATATGGGCTGTGGATTACGAATGGTGCTGGACATTGTGCAGTCAATTTTAACCATGTTGCTGAGAGCCTGGAGTCACATGTAAGTCAGACTGACATGTAGTGTGGACGTTAGATTTCCTTCCCTGATTGACACCGGTATTTTTGTGGAGTTTTTACCCATTTTGCTTTTGCGAGTGATTGTTAATTCTGCTTCTACTGCCTCTGTGTGTTTTAGTTTCCTACTAGAGGAAGGTCAATCTTACTTTTCACCTTCCCTGCTCTACAGAGAACAATTTCAGTTTCTCCAGTGTCTCCACATTCACTGATGTCCCTCATCCCCGCTCCTATTCCAGTTAGTGACCCCATTCCCTCAGCAAGGACTTGAGACCCTTCCTCAAGCCTAGAATTCAACACAACTCTCAAGCTGATCTTTAACCAGAGTTTTTATGAAAGTTTATTATAACTTCCCATGGTTTTGTATTCCTTACCTCTACTTGTAAAGACAATGACCTCTTCTGAGGATCAAAAACAAATACAACGAAATGTATTGGCAATTAATGAAAATATGTGCATTTTTAAAAAATTCATATCTGGATAAAACCTGATATGCTTAGCCAATTGATGTAAGATTACTCAGTTGAATTATATTCACGTAACAGTCATTATTTTTTTCAAAGAAGGATGATATACACAAAAGTTAAGACAAGCAGATGCAATGCTGAGGAGAAAGGTTGATGTGACGATGAGGATTTATTGGATGTATTACCTGGGGACTGACAGAGAAGAGCTGCATTGAGTCGTCTGCTCAGTGGGGAATAGGATCCCATGGAATCTCTTGATTGGCTTTCTGAGGCTGGAAAAAAGTCAGTAGCTTTCGATCCCCTGAGCTTTTTAACCCGCGATGGTGAGGTGTGCTTTTGTTCATGTCAGGAGCAATCACCGGAGAGATGTCGATTTTTACCGCATTCACTGTGGCAATGTGAAGAGATGAGTTTCAGAATCTGGCACGTAGAAAGAGAAGCTTGCACTTACAGAGTGTCTTTTCGGCCCGAGATGTGTTACAGCCACTGAAGTGATTTTGCAGTGAAGCCACGATTACAACGTCAGAAAGCCAGCAGCCAAGCTCCAAAAAACAGGAATGTGTTCATGACCTGATAGATTGTTTTACTATGTTGATTGAAGAATGAATAATGTTTAGGACTCTGGAGATAAGTCCCTTCATTGAATCCCAACAGTGTGGAAGCAGGCCATTCAGCCCATCAACTCCACACCAAACCTCTGAAGAGCATCCCAGCCAAACCCAACCCCTTTACTCTATAACCTTGTATTTCCCATGGCTAACCCACCTAACCTGCACACCTTTGGACCCTGAGAGGTAACCCACACAGACACAGGGAGAATGTGCAAACTCCATACAGACAGTTGCCTGAGGCTGGAATCGAACCTGTGTCCCTGGCGCTGTGAGGCAACAGTGCCAACCACTGAGCCATTATATCATCCTACTTTCCTTCTTCTTTGAAAAAAAATAGTCTTTATGATCTTTTAGGTCCAGCTAATAGGGCAGAGGGAGTTTCGGTTCACACACTTATCTGAAGATGATGGTGCTGATGGGCACAAGCTATGGTTTTGTTCAGACGTGAGAAGTCTCTGAATTGGCCCAGGGTTCTTGTTAATTGACAAATAAAGCTGCAGCAGGTAAATCTAAGTCTGGCTACATAGTTTACGTGCTAGTGTGTCCATCAATCAGAAAGCCATCATTTTGGAAATGGACTGTGACACTAACTGTTAACAAGATTAATGGAGGATACAGATATGCAGACTTGAGTGAATTGCACAGGGAAGCAGCAGCAAGCGCACATTAGTAATGACATTATAATTATCCTGGCTCACATCCCAGCTTCCCCTCCCAGTGAGCTCCTCCTGCTGCATTTGCAACGTGCAGTGGTCGCTGCTATCATTATCCTTAGGTGCTTCCCAGCCAATCCAGTTCACGGAAATGTTCAGGACTCTTTGGAATTCACTGCAAGTGTTCAGCTTGTAATTTTATTGGAGGGATACCCGGGGCTGAAATGGGTTCAATAGCAAGGATAGGGCATACAAACAAAACATCAAGTTCCCTTGAGTTCAGGAGAAAAATTAATTAAAGAAAACATTTTCAGGGCTTTGGGGAAAAAGCAGAGAGAGTTGAGATACTTGCAAATGTCATTCAATGAGCTAGCACGAGTTAGTTGGGCTAAATGCCCTTTTGCGTTCAATGTTATTGAACAGTTAGATGGAACTGAGTTACGAATTAGATGTGATCCAATTGAATGAAGGGCTGAATGCCTTCAATCTGCTGTTATATTTTCATAAGACACTTAATGTAACTCAGCACAAATTCGTCATCATAGCAGATTATTTGCAATAACAGCTGGCCCAGCCAGCGACACCTATATCACAGGAATAAAAAAGAAAGAAATTGCATATTTGACAGTGTTATTGTTGTAAAGTCATTCATGGGGGTGAAGTTCATATTGAACAGAAGCAATAAATGGGCAAAAGCATCCCATCAAATTTGATGACTGATTTCCCATTGTGTTTTCCCAGTATTGCAGAAAATTAACTCTGTCTCCATTGAGTGGAAATGTTAATGTGATCAGAATCCATGCTACAAAAGGATATTAAACAAAGGTAGGCTCTATGTTACACTTCAGATAGCCAGGCAATGAGAGAGAGAACTGGGGCCTTATCTTTACACAATTATAAACTTTTATCCACAAAGATGCACATTTGAAATGCTCACCTCCAAACCCAACAACCACAGTTTCAGGTGCAGATGCTGGAATTTTTTTGAAAACAAAAAATGCTGGAAACCCCAGCAGCTCAGGCATTATCCGTGGAAAAGAGAACAAGCTAATGTTTCAAGTCTAGGTGCCTCTTCATCAGAGCCCCAGTTCACCACAGTTTCACTCTGTTGTATGTCAGAGCACAAGTGAAGTCCCAGTTAATGTCCATCCCCTGAACACAGATCATATAACAGATGATTAATGTGTTATATTTTAATGATGTTAGCTCTGCTCTCGTCTGAGTCCCAGTGTTCTGGGACTCCCAGAATATGTCCACAGACTGAGGGTATTTTACAAAGCCTTGCTGTTACTTGGGAGGCTGATGATTGAAATGATTGTTATTGTAACTCCATCTCTGTTAAAGTGTAGCACCTTATTTAGGACTAGTTAAGCTGCAATGATAATCTCAAGTGAATAGTATTAGTAGTATCTACTTTTTCCAATACTTTAATAGTCAGCTTCATTTGCCCTCGACAAATTATTGGCATTTAGTAAAGGCACACCCAGCCATCAAAGCTTCAAATGTTACCTCCTCATCCTGTGATTAAATTCATAGAACATAGAACAGTACAGCACAGTACAGGCCCATCGGCCCACAATGTTGTGCTGGCCTTTTATCCTACCCTAAGATCAGACTAACCCCCTTCATTGTACTCTCTTCCATGAGCTATCCAAGAGTCACTTAAATGTCCCTAATGTCTCTGAGTCTACTACCACCACAGGCAGTGCATTCCACACACCCGCCACTCTCTGTGTAAAGAACCTCCCTCTGATATCTCCCCTATGCCTCCTTGTGATAGACATTTCTGCCCTGGGAAAAAGTCTCTGATTGTCCACTCTATCTCTGCCTCTCATCATCCTGTACACCTCTATCAAGTGACCTCTCATCCTTATTCGCTCCAATGAGAAAAGCCCTAACTCCCACAACCTTTCATTCATACTCTGACTCCTTGTTACCAGATGTGACATATTACAGCTGAATAAAGACAGCTACAGAGATATGAGGGAGGAGCTGGGTAGAATTGACTGGGAGAGGAGCCGAACAGGAAAGGCAGTGGAACAGCAATGGCAGGGGTTTCTGGGAGTAATTCAGGAGACACAGCAGGGAAGAAGAAGCGTGGTACAGGGAGGATGCGGCAACCATGGCTGGCTACGGAAGGCAGGGACAGCATCAAAGCAAAAGAGAAAACATATAATGTGCAAAGGGCAGTGGGAAACCAGAGGATTGGGAACCTTACAGAAATGAACAGTGGACAATGAAGGAAGAAATAAGGAGGGAGAAGATTAAATATGAGGGTAAGCTAACCAGTAATATAAAAGAAGACTGTAAGAGTTTCTTTAGATATATAAAGGGCACAAAAGAGGCAAAAGTGGACATTGGGCTGCCGGAAAATGTAGTAATGGGAAACAAAGAAATGGTGGAGGAACTGCGTAAGTACTTTGCATCAGTCTTCATAGTGGAAGACAAGAGTATCATCCCAAAAATTCAAGAGAGTCAGGGGGAAGAGATGAGCAAGTTGGCCATCACCAAGGAGAAGGTGCTAAAAAACTGAAATGTCTGAAAGTGGATAAATCACCTGGACCAGATGGACTACACCCCAGAGTTCTGGATGAGATAGCTGGAGAGATAGTGGACACAATAGTGGTGATCTTTCAGGAATCACTGGAGTCAGGGAGGGTTCCAGGTGATTGGAAACTTATTAATTTAACTCCTGTTTAAAAAGGGAGTAAGGCAAAAGATGGGAAATTACAGGCCAAATAGCCTGACCTCAGTTGTTGGTGAGATTTTGGAGACCATTTTGAAGGATGAGATTTCTGGGAAGTGTGTGGTAAAGTAAAGTCAGCATGGTTTCATCAAGGGGACGCCATGCCTGACAAATCTGTTAGAATTCTTTGAGGAGGTAGTGAGCAGGTTAGACCAAGGAGAACCTATGGAGGTTGTCTACCTGGACTTCCAGAAGGCCTTTGACAAGGTGCCACACAAAAGGCTGCTGAGTAAGATAAGGACCCATAGTGTCAGAGGCAAGGTACTAGCATGGATAGAAGCCTGGCTGTCTGTCAGGAAGCAGAGGGTGGGGATAAAAGGGTCCTCCTCAGGATGGCAGCTGGTGACAAGTGGTGTTCCACAAGGCTCAGTGTTGGGATCACAACTTTTCACTTTAATCATTAATGATCTGGATGAAGGAACTGAGGTCATTCTGGTTAAATTTGCAGATGATACAAAGGTGGCTAGAGGGGTAGGTAGTATTGAGGAGGTGGGGAGACTGCAGAAGGATTTGGACAGTTCAGGAGAGTGGGCAAAGAAGTGGCAGAGTACAATTTGGGAAAGTGTGAGGCCATACACTTTGGTAGGAAGGATAGAGACATTTTCTAAATGGGGAATAAATTCAGAAGTCTGAAGTTCAAAGAGATTTGGGAGTTCTAGTCCAGGATTCTCTCAAGGTAAACTTGCAGGTTGAGTCAGCAGTTAGGAAGGCAAATACAATGTTGGCATTTATTTATTTCAAGGGGACTTGATTATAAAAGCAAGGATGTACTTCTAAAGCTTTATAAAGCTCTGGTCAGACCACACTTAAAGTATTGTGAGCAAGTTTGGGCCCCATACCTCAGGAAGGATGTACTGGCCCTGGGAGAAAGTGAGGACTGCAGATGCTGGAGATCAGAGCTGAAAAATGTGTTGCTGGAAAAGCGCAGCAGGTCAGGCAGCATCAAAGGAGCAGGAGAATCGACATTTCGGGCATAAGCCCTTCTTCAGGGCAAGAGGCGGTTCATGAGAATGATCCCAGGCATGAAAGGCTTAACATATGAGGAATGTTTGAGGACTCTGGGACTATACGCGATGGAGTTTAGAAGGATGAGCAGGGGATCTAATTGTAACTTAGAGAATACTGAACAGCCTGAACAGAGTGGATGTTGGGAAAATGTTTCCATTGGTCAGAGAGACAATGACCTGAGGGCATAGCCTTAAAGTAAAGGGAAGACTCTTTAGAATGGAGAGAAGGAGAAACCTCTTTAGCCAGAGAATTGTGAACCTATGAAATTCATTGTCACAGAATACTGTGGAGGTCAGGTCATTGAGTATATTTAAAACACAGATAGAAAAGTTCTTGATTGTCAAGGGGTTCAAAGGTTACAAGGAAAAAGTGGGAGAATGGGACTGAGAAACTTATCAACCATGATTGAATGATGGAGCAGACTCAATGGGCTGAATGGCCTAATTTCTGCTCCTCGGTCTTATGGTCTTATAGTCTTACTTCTAACCACCTCCAGCCTACACCCTGCACCATACACCATTCCCCCTACACCCTGCACCATACACCATTCCCCCTACACCCTGCACCATACACCATTCCACCTACTGTAATGTCTTGTCTGTTCCTTTCTTTACTCACTCCACTGATAATAAACATAGTTTCTGTCATCTAACTCTGGAGTTCTGTCCCTAAACAGCTCCCATTTCTATGTTTTCCTCTACAACTTGTGTAAGGTCCCCCATTATAAACTTTACCACTTTAACTGAAACTTGGTTTTCCAAATGTTTTAGTTTCCTGTCAATTTCTGTCTGATTTTGCCTGAGCCCCCATGTGGAGGTATGATCCAGATGTCGTTGATTTCTCCACATACTTTCTTCGTCAGGAATTTACATGGAAGCATCCTCTGACCCCTGAGGCAGAGTATTTGGAAGGCAGCTTGTGGTTCAACGACACCTCTTTACTGTGGGGGAGAACCTTGTGTATCCACTGGAGGAACATCAGAATTGTCATCAGGCACAGAAACGTAGAAACTGAGAGCAGGAGGAGGCCATTCGGCTCTTCGGCCCTTCAAGCCTGCTCTGTCATTCAATATGATCATGACTGACCATCCACTCAGGCCCCTTTTCCTGATTTCTCCCCCATGCCCTTTGATCCCCTTAGCCCTAAGAACTGTATCTAACTCCTTCTTGAAACCATTCAATATATCAGCCTCAACCACTTTCTGTGATAGAGAATCCCACAGGCTCCCCACTCTCTGAGAGAAGACATTTCTCCTCATCTCAGTCCTCAATGGCCTTTCCCGTATCCTGATGTGACCCTTAATTCTGGGCTTCCCGGTGTCAGGAACATCCTTCCCAAATCTAACCTGTCTAGTTCTGTTAATATTTTGTATGTTTCTATGAGAATCCATCCCATTTTCCTAAACTCCCCTGAATAGAATCCGAACTGATCCAGTCTCTGTTTAGACATCAGTCCTGCCATCCCAGGAATCAGTCTGGGAAATCTTCACAAACAAAAACAGAAAGTCTTGGAGAAACCTAGCAGGTCTGGCAGCATCTATGGAGAGAAAAACTGAGTTAATGTTTTAGGTCCAGTGGCCTTTCCTTGGTAAAACTTCATTGCACTCCATCTGTAGCCAGAACAGATGAAAAGCACCAATGTCCATCTCGTTCACTTTCTTCCATCTTGGGGATCATATGACACAATACTAGGGACAGCAGAGGCCATTCAGCCCATTGATTGTGTTATATCATTCAGTGAGATCCTGATTGGTTCATATCTGACATCTGTCTCACAGCCGACGTTTCATGGCCCAAAATCATCTTCCCTGACAAGATTCTCTCGATCTCAGTGTTGAATTTTTCAATTGACTCACAGCGTGAAGAAAACATTTCCAGATTTCAACTCTTTTAGAGAGCTTTCAGATAGGGGTGGGCGAGTCCAGAACTAGAGGTCATAGATTTAAGGTAAGAGTGGAAAGACTTAAAAGGGACCTAAAGGGCAACTTTTCACGCAGAGGGTGATGCGTGTATGGAATGAGCTGCCAGAGGAAGTGGTGGAGGCTGGTACAATTGCAACATTTAGGAGGCATTTTGATGGGTATATGAATAGGAAGGGTTTGGAGGGATATGGGCCGGGTGCTGACAGGTGGGGCTAGATTGGGTTGGGATATCTGGTCGGCATGGATGGGTTGGACTGAAGGGTCTGTTTCCGTGCTGTACATCTCTATGACTGTGTGATGTCACACCGTAAGTCCTAGCTCCATCATTTATGGTTCTGTCTGCTTTGTCCTGCACTCCACCCTAACCCCACCCAAGTAAACAGTTTCTCTCCTACGGCCATTTCAAGCCCCTGTATCAGGTTGAACATCTCATCAGGTCACCCCCTAATCTTCCCAACTCCAGAGAATGCAAGCCTTGGCCACACAAGCTGTCTTCATCATTAAACCAGTTTCAGCCCCGCAGGACAGGCAGGTTCACAGAGAGAGATGGAGGCTTTGGGGTTCCACAGTGTGAGGATGATGTGGGTGAAATAACCAGCAGCTCAGCACAAAAGGAGCTAACTTCATGTTATGCTGCATGGAGTTAAATCAAAATCCTTATTGTTCCGAGAGGGCAATAATTAACTCACAGAACACAGGGACCTGTGCACCACAGCAGCACATACCTTTGTTAGACATCCCCCTCATAATCACTGTTAAGTCACTGAAGGGGAAAATCAATAAATTGCTCAGCCTTCCATGCGTTTTTCAATGTTTTACTTACAAAGCAATGATTAGCATTTGAATTGGATGGCGTTGGCGTGTTTTGAGATAGTTTGAGGAACAAAATAGCATCCAAATTTCTTCAATTCTAAGCCATCTCCCATTGCATTGTATACAAGGAGTGGAGCGTTGTCCTCGTCTTCCTGATTTACAGAGAGCGGAATTATACCAGGCTTTGAGAGACGTGAGTGAGGTGAGGTGGGTGGTAAAATCAGGAGATGTATTTGGTGAGGCCCCTCTCAACACTGAGATATCTCACCATGTCTTGTAATCTTTCTCAAGTAGCTGGATCCTCACTGAGCAGTGCTGAGTTCCTGATCGATGATCATTCCAGTCGTTAAATACCTCGTAAAGATCTCACTCACCACGGGTTGTGATCTTACCAAACTCACCAAATAAGCCAGCCAGCGGGAGAACCCGACATGGAATCTGGAGCCAGTTCCTGTTGGGTTCCACAGGACACTTCCTCCTAAGGACCCCCCTGTCAGTCACTGGGCACCAACAGCTCAAGGCACACTCCATGGGGCACACTCCATGGGCACCGGTCACACATTGCCCACGGCCATGGATATTGGCATCTGCTGTGTGCCAGTCTCTATGACCCCTCATGGCCCATCTCCGATCCACTTACGAGATGCTTTTCCCCTTCAATGCTCCACCTCGGGTTACCACAGTAACCCTCATTGTAACATTGCAGTGAGGATACTGTGTGCGCAGGGATATCCCCACCCAACTCAGGGACTGACCCTGGCTGTACCTCCATGCAGGAGCCTCCCTCACTGTCAGGGTGCTCACTCACTCAGAGCTGACCTGGATACTCACAGTCTGCCTGCATGGCCTTGCTTTTATCTCTTTGTACCTTGTCCCATCAGACAGAGAGACCAGGTTGGCATACTGCTGGATGGATTCCCCTGCTGTTTAGTGCAGACACTAAGGATGATGTCCTGTTGTCATCAGACCTCAGGCCAATCAAAGCGCGTAGCCTTCGCTCGGTCCTGCACAGTACATCCAGGGGAGTGTCCAATACAGTCCAGTGTCTGCTCAGTGAGGGAGAACACAGTCAGCATGTCCCCCATGTACCAGGTGAGGTACTGAACGTTGGGCAGCTCACCACTCCCTGTTGACCTTCTGCCTCCGTTGAGGCTGTTTTCCTGCTGGAATTAGAGAGACGTGGGTATTAAAGGACATGAAAGAGGATGGTACTGTGTTTACCATAGGGGAAGATGGGGAGATGTCCCAAGAGAGTGAGTGGGCTGTGTAAATTTTGTAGTGTTGCAGATTGGAGTGAGAGAGGGAAGATGTTGCATTTTACTGTGGGAGGAAACCGGAGCACCCGGAGGAAACCCACGCAGACATGGGGAGAATGTGCAAACTCCACACTGTCAGTCGCCTGAAGGTGGATTCGAACCTGGGTCCCTGGCACCGTGAGGCAGCAGTGCTAGGATGGCATGATGGCTCAGTGGTTAGCACTGCTGCCTCCCAGCGCCAGGGACCCAGGTTCGAATCCACCTTCAGATGACTGTTTGTGTGGAGTTTGCACATTCTCCCCGTATCTGCATGGGTTTCCTCCCACAGTCCAAAGATGTGCAGGTCAGGTGGATTGGCCATGCTAAACTGTCCAGAATGTTATGCACATTAGTTAAAGGGAATTAGGTCTGGGTGGGTTTCTCTTTGGAGGGTCAGTGTGGACTTGTTGGGCCAAATGGCCTGTATCCACACTGTAGGGAATCTAATCTAACCAGTGAGCCACCATTCTGCCCCCATTTAACCCAAAAAAGCCATAAGGTAGAGTCATAGACGTGTACAGCATGGAAACAGACCCTTCTGCCCAACTCATCCATGTCGACTAGATATCCTAAACTAATCTAGTCCCATTTGCCAGCACTTGGCCCATATCCCTCGAAACCCTTCCTATTCATATACCCATCCAGATGCCTTTTAAATGTTATAATTGTACCAGCCTCCACCATTTCCTCTGGCAGCTTATTTCATACACGTATCACCCTCTGTGTGAAAAAGCTGCCCCTTAGGTCCCTTTTATATCTTTCCCCTCTCACCCTAAACCTATGCCCACTAGTTCTAGACTCCCCCACCCAAGGGAAAAGACCTTGTCTATTTGCCCTATCGGTGCCCCCTCATGATTTCATAAACGTTGATAAAGTCACCCCTCAGCCTCCGATGCTCCAGGGAAAACAGCCCCAAGGTATTCAACCTCTCCCTATAGCTCAAACCCTCCAACCCTGGCAACATCCTTGTAAATCTTTTCTGAACCCTTTGAAGTTTCACAACATCATTCAGGTAGGAAGGAGACCAGAATTGCACACAATGTTCCAACATTGGCCTAACTGATGTCCTGTACAGCAGCAACATGACCTCCCAACTCCTATATGCAATGCTCTGACCGATAAAGGAAAGCATACCAAACACCTTCTTCACATTCCGATGTACCTGCGACTCTATAGTCTTCATATTACTCATATCCATTTTCCTTCTGTTTTCCCTGTAATCCTTGATTCCCTGATGGATCAAGAATCCCTCTATCTCAGCCTCAAATAAACACAAGGACACTGCCCCCACAGCTCCCCATCTCAGCCTGAAATTGGTGCCCCTTTACTCTGAGATTCTGCCCTCTGGTCCTAGCCTCTCCCATGAGGGGAAACATCCTCTCTGCATTGACCTTGCCAAGTTCCTTAAGAATCCGATGTGTTTCACTGAATCACCTCTCATTTGTCTAAACTCCAGGGAGTAAAGTCCCAACCTGTACATTCTTTGTTCATAAGCCAATCCCTCCATCCCGGGGATCATCCTAGTGACCCTTCTCTGATCTGCCTCCAATGAATTATCTTTCCTTAATAAGAGACCAAAAATGTTCACAGTATTTGAGGTGTGGTCTCCCCAGCACCTTGTACAGTTACAGTAAGACTCTTATATTCCAACCCCCTTGAAATAAGGGCCAACATTCCCCTCGCCTTCTCACTTCCCTGCTGTCCCTGTGTGCTAGCTTTCTGTGTTTCCTGTACATGATCCCCACATCCCTTCTTGTTGTAGCTTTTTGCAGTCTCTCTCCATTTAGTTAATATTCTGTTCTTTTGTTCTCCCTTCCAAAATAAACAGCTTCGCATTAGACATAATTTCTAATGTTATGCCCAGTTAATCAATCTATCAATATCCTTCTGTAATCTGCTTGTATCTCTCATGCAACTTGCCTTTCCACCTGTTTTTGTGTCATCATTAAATTTGACTGCTGTACATTCACTTCCTGTTGTGGTCCCAGCCCGAATCGCCGTGGGACCCCACTGGTCCTTGGTGCCAACGCCTTATCCACATTCACTGTTTCTTGCCCATTAGCCAATTCCCTATCCAAGCCAATAAACCAACTTCAACACCATGGGCTCTCATAACTTTTTTGAGGTTCCTTGCTGAATACCTTCTGGACGTCCAAGTAGAACACATCTACAGGTTGCCCTTTGTCCACTCTGATAAGGGTCAACATTGCCATCAGTTATGTTGCTTAATTCAAGCTGCTGGTGAAATTCCTTTTACTTGTAGGACTGAAAACGATATTGAATTATCAGAACAAGACTGTGTAAAATAAGTTGTAGCTTTCCCTAACTGCTCTTACAAGGCTGTAAGAAAGGAAACTGACCGACAGGTTTAGACAGTAGATTTGGATCGGCTCAGGCTTGGAGGGCTGATGGGCCTGTTCCTGGGCTGTAAATTTTCTTAGTTCTTTTCTTTGAAATGGGAACAGGTTCGTAACAGTAAATTCGACACAGAGGATGCAGCAGGTAGTGACACTCACTGACCAGGAGTACATCAGGGAGTTTATTCTCCTGGCCAGTCAGGACTGGGTGCCTGTGAGCTCCTGATTGTGTGTCACTTATAGGTGAGGCTTGCGTTGTGACAGTGCATTCAGGAAGTTTACCCATGGAAAGTTGTTGATGCAGGTTCTTCAAGCAAGGCGATCAATGGGGGGAGAGCGTGTCACAGAGACCAGGGTACTGAGGAAAATATCTTTCCCCGTTAGCATAAGTAAGAGACAAATAATGACCAAGTAAGAGATGATGGGTGGATTTTAAAGACCATCTCCCTGCTCTTCCCATTGAGAGAGAGGAAGCTGTTTCATTAACACCTTGAAATTATCACATCAGAAAGCAGTTTTAAACAGTTTGTGCTGTGCTTAATGGACAACTAACTGACTAGAAAAAAAAATAAAAAGATCGGAGAAGTAACTTGCTTGATGCAAAAATTCATTTCTGCTCAAATGGTGCTTGTTAAGATGAAGTAGTTAGGCAGGCAAGAGTCTCTAACAGCAAAGTAAAGGCCAGATTGAAAATACAGATCTATGTTAAGAGAGAACAGGCGATATTGGCAGTACAAAGTTAAAAATCACACAACACCAGGTTATAGTCCAACAGGTTTAAGATGAAGTAGTTAGGCAGGCAAGAGTCTCTAACAGCAAAGTAAAGGCCAGATTGAAAATACAGATCTATGTTAGGAGAGAACAGGCGATATTGGCAGTACAAAGTTAAAAATCACACAACACCAGGTTATAGTCCAATAGGTTTAATTGGAAGCACTAGCTTTCGGAGCGACGCTCCTCCATCAAATGGTTGAGCTGCACTCCAAAAGCTAGTGTTTCCAATTAAACCTGTTGGACTATAACCTGGTGTTGTGTGATTTTAGTCCAACACCGGCATCTCCAAATTATGACTGATATTGGCAATGTTAGCAAAGAGCTGGTGTAGAACAGAGGGGCAGAATGGGTCTCTTTATGTACTAAAACAATGCATGATCTCGACAAGGCACATGCCTGGTTTGAAATATTACTGTTATTTGAAGTTGAGTGTTTGACCTATTGGCTTGTTAGGTTCAGATTAATGGGTCACACTTTCACCTCAGGGTCAGTGTCACAGTGGCATTAGCCCCACTCCAGAGACCTGAGCACAAAATGACCAGATAATCCGTTTTAGTGATGGTAACTCATAATGAAATGATCTGAACAGACTAAAATAATGGAAAAGACTTAAATCAAGAAGCCTTGTTCTACGTATTAAAACCAAATGTTGGTCACTTTTACAGCAGGGCTAATTTGATATTGCTTACAGAATTGGATCTTGCTGTAGTTCTATTCTGGGATCTCTGCTGGCAGGAAGAAGAACAGAAATTACAGCAGCCAGACCATTGAGATTCTCAATGTCACCTCTTGGTTACAAGGCAAATCATTCCCATCAAAGCAACCCAAGTATTTTTGTAAGAGGCAAGAGTGCATTGATTGTTTAGATCTCCTGCAGTGTTGAAAATCTCATGTAAATTAATGTGCCAACTTCAGTAAACGTCCGCAGCACTTTCCATTCCGAAAATAAATTGTTTTTTCAGACAAGAGAGGAGTACCTCAGACTTAAGCTCATCTGTGTGATCAAGGGACACTTGCAGATTGCTCCCATTAGTACTTCATACATCAGCTTTTATGACTGAAGGGAAACGTGGACAGTGTGGATCAATTTTTCATAATTATTGCTTCTGACATCTCCAAACTGGTCCAGCACAGAGATGCAAATAGCAGAAAGATGGAAATGTATTTGAGTCTGTTATGGATGTGAAAGGGCAAGAGGCAAACTAAGATGCAAATGGAAACTACTATTCCCAGTCTAGTTGTTTTTCTCTTTATTTTTTTCTATGGACAGAGACATCAGGTACAACAGTAGACTATATTCCTCCAACCTGCTCCGTTGTTCAGTAAAGTCAGGGTAGATCCGTTAATTTCATATTCCTGCCAAGCCCAGCTAGCCTTTCACACACACACACACACCCCCGCCCCCCACCAAGTCCACCTTTAAAATATTTTGATTCTACCACCTTCTGAAGAAGAGAGTTCCAAAGACTTATGACCTTCTGTGAGAGAAAAAAAGATCTCACCTCTGTTTTCAGTGGACCACCCCTGTTTTTAAAACGGTGACACCAAGATTGAGGTTGTAAGAGGAAAGATCATTTTTACATGCACCCAATCAGGATCCTTTGGGATCATCTATGTTTCAACCAAGTCACCTCAACCTCGAGTGGATATACAGCATAAAGGGAGGTGATGGCTTGGTGGTCTTATCTCGAGACTATTAATCCTGAGGCCCAGGTAATGTTTGATTCCTGATGAAGGGCTTTTGCCCGAAACGTCGATTTTGCCTGTCCTCGGATGCTGCCTGAATTGCTGTGCTCTTCCAGCACCACTAATCCAGAATCTGGTTTCCAGCATCTGCAGTCATTGTTTTTACCCCAATGTTCTGGGGACCTGGGTTCAGACTGCAGATGATGATGTTTTAATTCAGTTTAAAAAAAATCTGAAATAAAGAGTTTAATGATGACCATGAAACAGTTCCTGATCGTTTGGGGAAAACTCATCTGGTTCACTAATGTCCTTCAGGGAAGGAAATTGCCATCCTTACCCAGTCTGGCCTACATGTGACTCCAGACCCACAGCAATGGGGTTGACTCTTAACTGCCCCCTGGGTAATTAGGGATGGGCAATAAATGCTGGCCCAGCCAGTGATACCCTCATCCCGTGAATTTTGAAAAAAAAAGTCTGTCCGACCTCTCCTCATGTGATCTGCCACCCTTCCCAGGTATTAGTCAGTAAACCTATTTGTATGTTTCTGGTGAGCTTTCTCTGGCCAGTATTTCTTCCCATCTTATTAATTTATTTCTCATTCTCTGTTGTCTTTTATAATCTGTCCATCTTCTGACATGCTACCTGTCTTGGTATCATTAATAATCCCTTTAACCTTTTCTGTGAACCTCTTTAGAATTAATATTTTTATACTATGTACTCCAAAATATACCATTCAATGTCTGCCACTATATCTCTATTGACGTTCCCTTTAACTTTATTTGACAATTCACTTTAGAAAGCTCTGCTTTCTTTCCCTTGTTTAATCATCACAGACTCACTCCCTTGAAGTGAATGTAAAATTCAATTATATTATAGCTACTGCTGCCTAAGGGCGGTGAGGTCATTAGTTAATGAATTAATGGGATGTGGGTATCACTAGCCTGGCCAGTATTTGTTCCCTAATTGCCTTTCAATGGGTAACTTTTTCAGGATATCTCAGAGGGCAAGTTAAGAGTCAGCCACGTTGCTGTGGGTCTGGAGTCACATGTAGGCCAGGCTGGGTAAGGGTGGCAGCTTCCTTCCCTAAAGAACATGAATGAATCCTAGGGGTTTCCAGAACCATTACAGATAGCTTCATGTTCACTATTATTGAGACTAACTTTATATTTCACATTTAGAACATAGAACAATACGGTGCAGAACAGGCCCTTTGGCCCATCATGTTCACACTGCTCCAAACAGCCACCATAGCCATTTGCCAGCACTTGGCCCATAGCCTTGTATGCTTTGACATTACAAGTGCACATCTACAAATTTGTACAATGTGATGAGGGTTACTGCGTCTTCCACCCTTACACGCAGGCAGTTCCAGATTCCTCACTCCCCCCTGAAAACTTCCTCCCCTTACTGTAAATCTGTACCCGCGGGTCACAGATTCCCTACCACAAGGGGCAATGTTTCTTCCTGTCTACCCCTATCTTTGCCCCTCATCACCTTATCCATCTCAATCCTACCCCCTTCAATCTCCTCTGCTCCAAGGGAAACAACCCCAGTCTGTCCAATCTCTCCATCACTGAGATTCTCCAACCCAGGGCAACATCCTGGCAAATCTCCCCCTGCCCCCTCTCCATAAGACCATAAGAAATAGGAATGGAAGTAAGGCCATTTGGCCCTTCGAGTCCACTCCGCTATTCAATCATGGCTGTTGGGCATTTCAATTCCACTGACCCACACTCTCCCCATAACCCTTAATTCCTTGCGAGATCAAGAATTTATCAATCTCTGCCTTGAAGACATTTAACATTCCGGCCTCCACTGCGCTCAGCGGCAATGAATTCCAGAGGCCCACCCCTCTCTGGCTGAAGAAATGTCTCCTCATTTCCATTCTAAATTGACCCCCTCTAATTTTAAGGCTGTACCCACGGGTCCTAGTCTCTCCGCTTAAAGGAAACAAATTCCCAGCGTCCACCCTTTCTAAGCCATGCATTATCTTGTAAGTTTCTATTAGGTCGCCCCTCAACCTTCTAAACTCTAATGAATACAATCCCAGGAGCCTCAGCCGTTCCTCGTATGTTAGACCTGCCATTCCAGGGATCATCCATGTGAATCTCCGCTGGACACGCTCCAGTACCAGTATGTCCTTCCTGAGGTGTGGGGACCAAAACTGGACACAGTACTCCATATGAGGCCTAACCAGAGCTTTATAAAGTCTCAGTAGCACAACAGTGCTTCTATATTCCAACCCTCTTGAGATAAATGACAACATTACATTTGCTTTTTTAGTCACAGACTCAACCTGCAAGTCAACCTTTAGAGAATCCTGGACTAACACTCCCAGATCCCTTTGTACTTTGGTTTTATGAATTTTCTCACCATTTACAAAGTAGTCCATGCCTGTATTCTTTTTTCCAAAGTGTAAGACCTGGCATTTGCTCACATTGAATTTCATCAGCCATTTCCTGGACCACTCTCCCAAACTGTCTAGATCCTTCTGCAGCCTCCCCACTTCCTCAGTACTACCTGCCTGTCCACCTAACTTCGTATCATCGGCAAACTTCGCTAGAATGCCCCCAGTCTCTTCATCCAGGTCATTTATATATAAAGTGAACAGCTGCGGCCCCAACACTGAACCCTGTGGGACACCACTTGTCACCAGCTGCTGTGCCAAAAAATAACTTTTTATCCCAACTCTCTGCCTTCTGTCAGACAGCCAATCCTCACTATTTGCCATTTCAGCATTTTCTGTATTACCTGTGAATTTACTGATGAACCCTCCTACATTCAAGTCTGAATAGCAAGAATCCCAACACTGACCCATGTGGAATCCCACTGGACACAGGCTTCCAGTCACAAAATCACCCCTCAACCATTCACCGTCTGCTTCCTGCCACTCAGCCAACTGTGGATCCAATCTGCCAAATTTCCTTGGATTCAATGGACTATTACCTTTGCAATCAGTCTCCCATGTGGAACATATTAAAAAAGCCTTGCTGAAATCCAGGTAGGCTACATCAATAGCATTGCTCTCATCAATAGCATTTCAGGGAAGACGACATCTAGTGGTGTCATCACTGACCTGTTAATCCAGAGATGTGAAAGTGAGCACTGCAGATGCTGGAGAAAAGAGTTGAGCGTTTGGTGCTGGTAAAGCACAGCAGGTCAGGCAGCATCCGAGGAGCAGGAAAATCAACATTTCAGGCAAAAGCCCTTCATCAGCCTGCTGTGCTCCTCTCAACACTGTTAATCCAGCGACATGAGTAATTCTGGGGACCTTGGTTCAAATTCCACTGCGGCAGATGTTGGAATTTAATTTTAATAAAAATCTGGAATTAAGAATCGATTGATGGCTGATTCCATTAGTTGATTGTCAGGTAAGGCCCACCTGGCTCACTAATGTCCATGGAAGGAAACGTGCCACCCTCACCTGGTCTGGCTGCATGTGACTCCACACCCACAAACTCCCCTCTGACAAGCCAGCTACCCACTCCTGTGCATCAACTGCTTAAAAGCCTCGAAAAAGGAATGTAGGTGCATGGACCACCTGATAGCAACCCATAGACCAACAACAGCCCTGTCAACCCTGCAGAGACCTACTTAATAACATCAAGGGTCGAATACCAGAATTGGGAGAGATGTCTCACCGACTGGTCAACACCAGGCTGACTCAACAGCCAAAAGTCATGTGCACAGAATCATCACTTGTGCATATATCTGAGACAACATTCCCATATCCTGTCCCACCAGCAGGACATACCCAGCAGAGGTAGCAGCACAGTGATGTTCACTCGGGTGAGAACTGCCCTAGAACTTCCATCTCAAAGCATAACGGCAGCAGGTACATGGGAACACCACCCCCTGCAAGTTCCCCTCCCAGCCACACACCATCCTGATTTGGAAATATATCACTGTTCCGTCAGTGTCACTGGGTCAGGATCCCAGGATTCCCTCCCTCAGGGTGTTGTGGGTCAACCTACATCCCAAAGACTACATTGGTTCAAGAAGACAACTCCCACAATCCTCTCAAAGGCAACAATGGATGGGCAATAAATTCCAGCCCAGCCAGACACACCCACATCCAATGGATGAATAAAAAACCCACCCAGTCCTATTGGAAGATAAGCTGATTCCCAAATGAAGATTGTACTGTTTCTCCCATAACTGATGCTAGGGATGTTTTTACCTGATCATCTTAGCTAGAATAGAGTCGATGTATTTGAAAGTAGTCTAATTTGAAACATATCAAATGAAGCTTCCTTGAATACAATCCCTGCCCCTGAGCTGGATTGTGTGATGATTTTTATCTTGCCAACATCAGTTGATGTTTTAATGTGATGATAAAAGCAGAAAATCAAAGCCAGTAAAACATAAAAGTCGCTTTAGAATCCCTATTTTGTCATTGAGGGTTTATAAATAGCTGTAATGAAATTTTCTTTCACTCAGAGTCCTCTCACTTGCAATTTTATCACAATTCAAATAAGTGCGAGTCTCACAACAACTTTACAGTTACAGGGTAATTAAATAATAAGCAAATGAAGAGGACACTGAGTAGAGCTCAGATCTTTCCCACTCTGTGTCAAATCAACATTATTACAATGCTGCAGATCTTACCTGAAGCTTTTCCCCATATGGTGGATGTTCTGTATTGACAAAGCATACACCAAAAAACTTGCTTTAGAATTAGAATTAGCTTTATTGTCACATGTAAGTACAGCAAAAAGTCACCACTTCAAGTATTGTCTTAAGTACAAAGGTACCGAGATACAGATCCTTGAGTACAAATTCTTAGGGGAAGAAACAAAAAAAAAGATATTAAAAGTCCAGTATTAGAAATCTTCAAAAGCACAAAATCATAGTAGTATAGTAGAAAAATAAAGAAATTGTAAGTTCAAAATAACAGTCCTTGCACAATAGTATAATAAACAAAGAAAGTAATTTTAAAAAAGAGATTTTAAGACAATGTCGATCTGGGCTCTGGGCTCATGCACCTGACCTTCCCCTTCCCCATTAGAATCCCAGGCCACACCCCCTCCCACCCCTGAAGAAAAAGCCACAGGGAGCCACAGATGGACACTGAAGCTGCCACAAAAGCTTCCATTTCAGTGTGAAGGATTCAAGCTAATATATGTCCAACAATCTGCTCTAAACACTCTGTTCACAATTTGACAGCTGTGAAAATTCCACAACAGCATCTGAGAGAATCTCGAACATTCTAAACTCAAAACAATTTATCCAAGCATCTAACATTAAGGGACTCATTAAAAAATCCATAAGTGATCCAGATCCACATTTTCACCAAAGACTAATCAACCATTCCTTGCATCTCATATTTTCTGTGCATCAAACTTTGTTGAAACTCAACAGTTTTCACTCCAGGTGCTAGAGCATGTAATCAAACTGATCAATCCTAATGGAGTGCTACACTGCCAGAGGCTCCATCGTTTGGATAAAACCTTAAACAAAGGCCCTATCTGTCCTGACAGGTAAATCATTAACAAATACAAGGCTGTATGTGAAAAATGAGCAGTGAGATCTTCCCAGTGATTGAGTCAATATCCTTCATCCAAAGTCATCTTCAATCATAGGACCTGGGTGTCACTGGCTGGGCCCAGTTTTTATTGCCTGTCCCTAGTTGCCCCTTGAGAAAGTGGGGGTGAGCTGCCTTCTTGAACCGCTGCAGTCCATGTGCTGTAAATATACCCATAATGCCCATTGAGAGGACATTTCAGGTTTTGACCCAGCGACAGTGAAGGAGTGGCGACATATATCCAAGTCAGGACGGTGAGTGGCTTGGAGGGGAACTTGCAGGGGGTGGTCTTCCACTGTATCTGCTGCTCTTGTCCTTCTAGATGGATGTGGTCATGGGTTTGGAAGGTGCTGTCTGAGGATCTTTGATGAGTTTCTGCAGTGCATCTTGTAGATAGTACACACTGCTGCTACTGAGAGTCAGTGGTGGAGGAAATGGTTGACTGTGGATGTCAATCTAGCAGACTGCTTTGTCCTGGATGGTGTCGAGCTTCTTGAGTGTTGTTGGAGCTGCCCCCATCCAGGCAAGTGGGGAGTATTCCCTCACACTCCTGACTAATGCCTTGTAGATGGTGGATAGGCTTTGGGGATCAGGAGTGAGGTACTTGCTGCAGTATTCCTAGCCTCTAACCTGCTCTTGTAGCCGCTGTGTTTATGTGGTGAGCCCAGATGAGTTCCTGGTCAATGGTAATCACTAACATGTTGATATTGGGGGAATTCAGCAATGGCAACAACATTGAATGTTAAGGGGTGGTGGTTAGAATGTCTCTTACAGAGATGATCATTGCCTGGCATTTGTATGGTGTGAATGTTACTTGCCACTTGTCAGCCCAAGCCTGGGTATTATCCAATCTTGTTGCATTTGAACATGGACTGTATAAGAAGTCACAATGGTGCTGAGTGTAAGACCATAAGGCAGAGGTGCAGAAATTAGGCCATTCAGCCCATTCAAGTCTGTTCTGCCGTTCAATCATGGCAGCTACGTTTCTCAAGCCCATTCTCCCCGCTTTCTCCCCATAACCCTCAATTATTGGCAATCATCCCCACTCCTGACCTTATGATGGAGGGAGAGTCATTGGTGAAGCAGCTGAAGATGGTTGGGCCTAGGACACTACCCTGAGGAACTCCTGCAGAGATGTCCTGGAGCTGAGATGACTGACCCTCCACAACTACAACCATCTTCCTATGTGTCGAGTATGTGCTGCCAAATTGTGTCAGTGGTGAAGAGATTGTATTCTGTAGGCTATGGACGGTAACAGAAATTCTAAAAGTATCCCTGGAGGATGCTTCAAATTGGTTAGCTCAGTTGGCTGGATGCTGGTTTGTGATGTGGAATGGTGCTGTCACTGTGGGCTTGCTTCCTAGACCAGCTGAGGACTTTCCTTCTCAGTCTCACCCCTCGTCTGACGCATGGTCACCCCAAGTTATCTCTGTCTATTGACAGGATAGCCCTATGGTCTGGAAAGGCTATAGTGACGTCACCTTTACCTTATGCTTCAGTTACACAGGGCATTGGCATTGCATACATCTCGTATACTGTATGCATCTTTGGTCTCCTTATTTAAGGAAGGGTGTAAATGTATTGGAGGGGATTCGGGGGAGGTTTACTGGATTGATCCCTGGAATGAGTGAGTAGTTTGATGAGGAAAGGTTGGACAGACTTGGCTTGGTTCCACAGGACTCAAGATTAGAGTGTTGCTGGAAAAGCACAGCAGGTCAGGCAGCATCCAAGGAGCAGGAAAATCAACGTTTCAGGCAAAGGCCCTTCATCAGGAATTTCTCATTCTAATCTTGACTCCAACCTCCAGCATCTGCAGTACCCACGTTCGCCTTGTTTCCCCTGGAGTTTAGAGAGTGAGGGAGTGAGATGATTGAAGTGTATCAGAACCTGCATGGGCTTAACAGGATGGATGTGGAAGGGATGTCTAGACTAGGGGGAAGTGTTTAAATTGTGATTGCTGTTTTATGACCGAGCTGAGGGGAGTCAAGGTGGAGTCCATGTTGTCTCAGCAGGCAGTGGAGGTGAGGTTATTAAATATCTTCTGTGCCGAAGTGCTTTGATTCTTGCTAGAAAGGGACTTAAGGGTTAATGGAGCTTAGGTGGAATTGTAGAAATTGACGCAGAAATTCTTCAGCCTTGAGCTTAATGATTGAATGGGACAGCAGGCTTGAAGGGCTGAATGGCCTACAACTTCTGCCCCTAATTTGTGTTCATGAGAACCTTATGGCATTAGTGTTTTAGTGAGGAATTTTCCTTTCACTAAAACACAAACACACAATGATTTGGTTTTAACAATAAACCAGAAGTTTATGAAGAACATAGAAACCTTGGAGTGCAGGTTCATAGCTCATTGAAAGTGGAGTCGCAGGTAGATAGGATAGTGAAGAAGGCGTTTGGTATGCTTTCTTTTATTGGTCAGAGTATTGAGTACAGGAGTTGGGAGGTCATGTTGCGGCTGTACAGGACATTGGTTAGGCCACTGTTGGAATATTGTGTGCAATTCTGGTTTCCTTCCTATCGGAAAGATGTTGTGAAACTTGAAAGGAAAAGAGACCTAAGGGGCAACTTTTTCATGTAGAGGGTGGTACGTGTATGGAATGAGCTGCCAGAGGAAGTGGTGGAGGCTGGTACAATTATAACATTTAAAAGGCATTTGGATGTGTATATGAATAGGAAGGGTTTAGAGGGATATGGGCCAGGTGCTGGCAAGTGGGACTAGATTGGGTTGGGATATCTGGTCGGCGTGGACGGGTTGGACTGAAGGGTCTGTTTCCATGCTGTATCTCTCTATGACTCTAAAAGAAATGATGACAAAATGGAATAAACCAAACTACTGAGATATAAGACAGGTTTTGAAATGGATGGGAAATACAATCCCAATAATCCCAAAAGCACTCACAGCAGAGAAATTCCTTTCTGTATCACACTGATGGTATG
The DNA here is from genome assembly GCF_004010195.1 of Chiloscyllium plagiosum. Classification (NCBI taxonomy): domain Eukaryota; kingdom Metazoa; phylum Chordata; class Chondrichthyes; order Orectolobiformes; family Hemiscylliidae; genus Chiloscyllium; species Chiloscyllium plagiosum. The sequence continues at coordinate 65,677,540 of NC_057728.1, read as the reverse complement.
ACTTAGCAACAGCTTCAATTCCCAGTTTACAGCATTCAATTGTTTCTTCTTTGAGCCTTCATACTACTGAGCTTAGACTTTCTCAGCTTTAAATAGCCCCTTCAGGGTTTTAACAAACTGGTCTAGACCTTTTTACCTAAATTACTTATATGGAAGTAACCTTTTACTTAACAGATCCAAATCATCTCCTTTCATCAGAAGTAACTCTTTTACAGATCCTGCTTCAGCCAAGAATTCTACAAAAACAGCCAAACTGAAACCCAAATGTTTTTCCCACGATGTAGGAGGTTCCTCCAGTCAAAAGAGGAAAAAAACACTCTCACTTTCTAAACTGAAAGTGTAATTCGCATTTATTTCATTGGTTCATTTGTTCAAATAAATGGTAAAATATTAATACCTCATACCTTCCTCCAGAGAAGAATGGAAATATTTGTTTAAGAGGCATTTTCATTACTCATCAAAACTTTTCTTGACACTATTTCTATCACATTAACAGTAATAACCTGTTATACAACATTCACATTTTATAAAAGTCAATGGTTCCACATCGGTCAGTGTCCTTCAAACACCCTCTCAATAAACTATCCCCTGTAACATTTTCTTTTCCAGGCATACAAATCACTTTCAAATGATAGGATTGGGAAATTGAACCCCACTGGACAAATTCCATGTTCTTTTCCAAAAGTCAAAGGATTGTGGTTGCTATAATTAATACTTTGCTGCTGATGGAAATTTCAAAGTGAGGTGGAGCCAGCACAAATCTCAATGTCTGCTTCTCGATCGCTGAATATTATTATTGACCTGTGGCCAGTTTCTTTGAGCAGGCCGTTCAACCCCCACCTTGTCATTTTGCATCAAAACAGCCCACAGCCCAGTGTCACTGGCATTGGCAGTGAGTGTGAATGGCTTTGCACAATCCAGCCAGGAGACAGCCAGTGCAGTTTTCAACACAGCTTTCATGTTTTCAATGTCACTTTGATCCTCTGGCATCATTCAGATTGCCTGCCCCAGTGAACATCAGGATTTGCAGTTCATCTCCTTAACCAATGAGTTTTAAAAGTAGAGGATCAACAGAGGAATACTGGAAAGGGAAATCAACTGAATTTGAGGCAAGTCAGATCTGGAAAGAGAAATCATCGAATCATAGAATCCCTACAGTGTGGAAACAGGCCCTTCGGCCCAACAAGTCCACACCGACCCTTCGAAGAGTAACCCACCCAGACCCATTCCCCTCCATTTACACCTGACTAATGCACCTAACCCACACATCCCCAAACACCAAGTATAATTTAGCATGTCCAATTCACCCTGACCTGCATATCTTTGGATTGTGGGAGTAAACCGGAGCACCCGAAGGAAACCCACGCAGTCACGGGGACACTGGCACAATGGGAGGGGTATTTAATTGGGGAAAAGGAAACTTTGATACTATCAGATGTGAGTTGGGAAGCATGGACTGGGAGCAATTGTTCCATGGAAAGGGCATTATAGACATGTGGAGACTGTTTAAGGAACAGTTGTTGTGAGTGATGCATAAATGTGTTCCTCTGAGACAGGCAAGAAGGGGTAAGATAAAGGAACCTTGGATGATGAGAGCGGA
>NC_057728.1:65643796-65675169 GCF_004010195.1 Chiloscyllium plagiosum | reverse complement strand
GTCAGTGGGGAGTGGTGTTCCACAGGGCTCTGTTCTTGGGCCTCTACTCATTGTAATTTTTATTAATAGCTTGGATGAGGAGATTGAAGGATGGGTCAGCAAGTTTTCGGACGACACAAAGGTTTGAGGTGTCGTTGACAGTATAGAGGACAGTTGTAGGCTGCAGCGGGACATTGACAGGATGCAGAGATGGGTTGAGCAGTGGCAGATGGAGTTCAACCTGGATAAATGCGAAGTGATGCATTTTGGAAGGTCGAACTTGAAAGTTGAGTACAGGATTAAAGACAGGATTCTTGGCAGTGTGGAGGAACAGAGGGATCTTGGTGTGCAGGTACATAGATCCCTTAAAATGGCCACCCAAGTGGACAGGGTTGTTAAGAAAGCATATGGTGTTTTGGCTTTCATTAACAGGGGGAATTGAGTTTAAGAGCTGTGAGAATATTGTTGCAGCTCTATAAACTTTGATTAGACCGCACTTGGAATACTGTGTCCAGTTCTGGTCGCCCTGTTATCGGAAAGATGTGGATGCTTTGGAGAGGGTTCAGAGGAGATTTACCAGGATGCTGCCTGGAATGGAGGGCTTATCCTATGAAGAAAGGTTGACTGAGCTCGGACTTTTTTAATTGGAAAAAAGAAGGAAGAGAGGGACCTAATTGAGGGGTACAAGATAATGAGAGGCATAGCCAGATTTTTTGCCAGGGCAGAAATTGTTCACACGAGGGGTCAGAGTTTTAAGCTGTTTGGTGGAAAGTATAGAGGGGATGTCAGAGGCAGTTTCTTTACACAGAGAGTTGTGAGTGCATGGAATGCGTTGCTAGCAGCAGTTGTGGAAGCAAGGTCATTGGGGACATTTAAGAGACTGCTGGACACGCATATGGTCACAGAGATTTGAGGGTTCGTACATTAGGTTTACCTCACATGAGGATCAATGGTCGGCACAACATCATGGGCTGAAGGGCCTGTTCTGTGCTGTACTGTTCTATGTTCTATGTATAAACTCCACACAGAGTCGCCTGAGACTGGAATCGAACCTGGGTCCCTGGTGCTGTGAGGCAGCAGTGCTAACCACTGAGTCAAAAGAGAGTGAAAGCAGATTGGAGGTAAGAGACAGACTAGAAAATGGATTCAAAATTTGATATTTAATATTATTTTAAAATTTAAGAAGAATTTGAACATGAATTACATTAAAGAGTTGAAATGCTCCTGATTCTGAGCCAAGAATATTGACTTTGCATTGGCAATGATCACAGCATTAATATTTGCTCATGCTGTTAAATTCTTGTTCTGTCACGGGTATAAAAGCAATTAATCAGCACATTTTTCCAACTGGGGAATTGAGGGCGAGGTAATATTTGTGTGAAGCAAGGAGGAATGAAGTGAATCCGCCAGCAATTGTGGGAGTTGTCTGAGGTACAGCACATCTCCAAATCCCCTGAAGTTGCTGAAGATACAGCAGATATCAGCGACCCCAGTACCTCTTCAGGAAAATGTTGACCTTAATAAGGCCATCAGAACAGTCAAGGAATTAAAGACCTTCGTTGGTCATTTGCGGGCTCCCAGTACCTCGAGGAGTTTGGGTGCCGTGTGTAGAGCACCTCCGAACCCCAAGCACATCAGCAGGGGCTGCAGCATGGACACACTGAAACAATGGTGATAATCTGGTAGCAATCAGGAAGAGCTCTGCCCTGAGTTGCTGAATATTCCCCTGTTTATTCCCACACTTCTCCACCTAATGCTGGCTCTACAGTTGTTCACTAATGACTTTCCTAAAAAGCAATTTTATGAAATCGATAAAGATTTAATTCTCCCCACACAGAACACTCCCCCCCCAGCCCCACACTCCATTCCACAAAATTATTGTTTGGCTCATGTATATCATGGGAGAAAGTGAGGGCTGCAGATGCTGGAGATCAGAGCTGAAAATGTGTTGCTGGAAAAGCGCAGCAGGTCAGGCAGCATCCAAGGAGCAGGAGAATCCTGAAGAAGGGCTTATGCCCGAAACGTCGATTCTCCTGCTCCTTGGATGCTGCCTGACCTGCTGCGCTTTTCCAGCAACACTTTTTCAGCTCATGTATATCATGAACCACTGAAATGTACTCAAAACATTTATTTGAATCTGAATTGTGAGATTATTTGGAATATTTAAAATGCAATATTCACAGTTGGCACATCTGCTGTAAAAGCATTACAATAGAATTAACTAGTAGTGCTGTTCATTAGCATGTATGCTGGCAATAGATTTATTGCTAAACAGATGTGATATTTATGGGGTACGTATGAGTGTGTACCTGTATGGATCTATGTCTGTGTGAGTATATTAGTCTGTTTGAGAATGTGTCTGTTCCTATGTGTGTCTGTGTGTGTCTGTCTATGTCTCTATGGTCTCTGTGTGTGTCTGCATTTCTGTATATGTGTCTGTCTCTTTGCCTGCGTGTGTTTCTGTATGTCAGTGTGTGTGTGTGAGTGTATATACAAACACCTGAGTCCAATTTCAGTAGCGGCAACATTAGATATGGAATTAGCAGACTGATTCTTGGAGAATGCTGTTGAGTTGTTTCTAGTCCCAGCTTTGAGCTGTGGAGGAGAGGGAAAGGCAGTCTCTCCAAGCTCCATGCTTTGGGAATTTTGTGAGTCAGGGTCCAGTGTTATAGTCTGAGGCGCCTGTGCAGATGCCGTGAGCATTTCTCGCTAATCACAAAACAGTAAGTGCAGTCTGTGCCCCCAGGCAAACCATGTTATCTTACTCAAAATAACTCCCCTGTCTATTTCGGGACTCAAAGCAAAACCCTATGCAACCATGTCAGGATTTTATTCAGCACCATTGGGGCACTTTCCATTTAAGTGAGATTAGAGTTAAACTGAAAAGACTGGGGAAAGGCTACATTCCAGTGAACGAGACAGAGTGAAAACACTGCAATTCCTGTGATTTAAAAACAGATGCTGTAAATCAGGAGCAAAGGCAGAAATTGCTGGAAAAGCTCAGCAGGTGTGGCAGCATCTGTGAAGAGAAATCAGAGTTAACGTTTCGGGTCCAGTGACCCTTCCTCAGAACTGCTGTGATTGATTCTCTGCCCGGCTGAGTAGATTCGATTCCCTACAGTGTGGAAACAGGCCCTTCAGCCCAACAAGTCGACACCGACCCGCCGAAGCGCACCCACCCAGACCCATTCCCCTACATTTACCCCTTCACCTAACACTACGGGCAATTTTAGTGGCTAATCCACCCTGACCTGCACATTTTTGGATTGTGGGAGGAAACCGGAGCACCCAGAGGAAACCCACGCAGACACGGGGAGAATGTGCAAACTCCACACAGACAGTCACCCGAGGCTGGAATCGAACCTGGGACCCTGGTGCCGTGAGGCAGCAGTGCTAACCACTGAGCCACTGCGCCAGCCTATGTGGAGGGTTATTGTAAGGTCTCGGCCAGAATCGAGTCGCGCCTCTCCAGTGGGTGTTTTCTGTTTCAGTCTGACTGAGTTCTGCGTTTTGGTTTGAATGGTTGGGAGGATGTAAAACGGATGATGGTGAGAGAAAGTTATTCATGAAACTCCTTCAGCCTTATAATGTGGGAGTGAAATCGTGCCATCAACACGACACATCCAGTTCTCATTAACAGTAACCGACATCCATGGCTTCACAAAACAGTATACTTTAAATAATACAGTTGCTAATTGGCAAAAATAATTTGTAGCATCCCCTCACTGAAAGGATAGATAAAGCCTTAACTAAATGAATAATGCTTTGGTGCCTGGGAATCATTTCAGAAAAAAAATCAACAGACAAGAATCACGGATTTCATCCTCAAACTTAAGTTTAGTTTTAATGGTTTTTTAAAAATCTGAATTGATGAAGAAAAGATTCAACTGGCAGCAGTTTCTTGGTTAGCAGCTGTTCACTTTCTGCATTCCCTTTTGTTAGCTTTCCTGATGAAAATACAGGTAAGAATCCTTCTTCCAAATCTTCCAACATGCCAACAAGTGTCAAATTGTTTTCACCACCTTCTCCTGAGAGGCTGGTCACATTCTTCCAGATCCTTAGAATCTACCACATCACCACATACCACATCACCACAATCGTCACATCACCACATCACCACATTGTCACATCATCACATCACCACATCACCACATCACCACATCGTCACATCACAACATCGTCACATCACCACATCACCACATCATCACATCATCACATCACCAAATCACCACATCACACATCACCACATCGTCACATCACCAGTTCACTTCCGTTTTGTTCTGGTTGTTCAGAGCACGGTGCACCAGGGTAGTGCAGCACCTGAGGGACTGTGAGGCAGATAGATCTCCCTGAGCCAGCTGTTTCTGCCCTGGGTGTGGGCAGCTGCTGGTCCTAGGCTTTCCATGGCCCTGCTCTTCTTTCTTGGGCTCATTGGGAAGGCCGCTGTGGTGAGCAACGCCCCACCCAGCGGCTGGGGGCAGGAGGCTCTGGGAGAAACTATCTCAAATGGGAATCAAAGGGGTGAAGGATGGTTTTTGATCTCAAAATCATGACTGATGAATAGACCCCACAGATGGGGGCAGCACACACCCACTGGATACTGCCGCTGGATAATGAGGGACATGTCTCTATTATCCATCGACAATCCCGCTCGGCTCGGGCACCAACTTAGTGAAGGGGCTCCATGACTGAGTGACTACCCAGTGTCATCGAGAAGGGAGTGTGTGCAACCTCCTGATAATCTCCGTCATTCTCCAACAATCTGACAGCCCTCCTACCCAAAACTGAAAACGTGTTGCTGGAAAAGTGCAGCAGATCAGGCAGCATCCAAGGAGCAGGAGAATCGACGTTTCGGGCATAAGCCCTTCTTCAGGATTCTCCTGCTCCTTGGATGCTGCCTGACCTGCTGCGCTTTTCCAGCAACACATTTTCAGCTCTGATCTCCAGCATCTGCAGTCCTCACTTTCTCCCTCCTACCCAAAGCCCAAACACCAAGTGGTCTGCATTCCACATCCCGGCCAGTGGAGCAGGATTCGAGGGACTGGCCAGGTTTGCTGGGAGATGTTGCTGCTATTTGACCTCCTTTGCTGCCTCTGGATCAGGAGGATGTTGTGAAGATGCTGCTGGTTCATCTCCAGAGCTTGGTAGGGCCTGGTGTAGGTTGTCCAAGTTTCTAAAGCCTATAGAAGCGCGGAGATCACTGCTGCCAAGTAAACTATGACCTTAACCTCAGGACTACCACCTGGGCCTCTTAATATTCTTTTCATAATCAACCAGAGACTGACCCAGAACATTGGCAATAATGATTCATTCATCTTACATCGTAGAACCATAAGAAATATGAACAGCCATTCAGTCGGTCAGGCCATTCAGCCCCATGAACCTGCCCCATCAATAAATCAAATCATGGCTGAGCCAACATTCCTCACATCCACTTTCCTGCCCTTTCCCTGTAATCCTTGATTCCCTAATTGATCAGGAATCTCTCTCTCTCTCTCAGCCTTAAATATACACAAGGGCTCTGCCCCCACAGCTCTCTGTGGGAAGGAGTTCCAAAGACTCACAATGCTCACAAGAAATTCCTCCTCATCCCTGTCTGAAATTAATACCTGTTTATTCTGAGACAATGTCCTTTGGTCATAGAATCTATCTACCTCGATGTTATCTACCTGGACCTCATGAAGGCCTTTGACAAGGTGCCACACAGAAGGCTACTGAGTTAAGATAAAGGCCCATGGTGTCAGAGGCAAGGTACTAGCATGGATAGAAGCCTGGCTGTCTGTCAGGAAGCAGAGGGTGGGGATAAAAGGGTCCTCCTCAGGGCAGCACCCAGCGACAAGTGGTGTTCCACAAGGCTCAGTGTTGGGATCACAACTTTTCACTTTATACATTAACGATCTGGATGAAGGAACTGAGGGAATTCTGGCAAAGTTTGCAGATGATACAAAGGTGGCTAGAGGGGTAGGTAGTATTGAGGAGGTGGGGAGGGTACAGCAAGATTTGGACAGTTCAGGAGAGTGGGCAAAGAAGTGGCAAATGGAGTACAAGGTGGGAAAGTGTGAGGTCATGCACTTTGGTCGGAAGGATAGAGACATGGACTATTTCTAAATGGGGAATAAATTCAGAAGTCTGAAGTGCAGAGATTTGGGAGTTCTAGTCCAGGATTCTCTCAAGGTAAACTTGCAGGTTGAGTCAGTAGTTTGGAAGGCAAATACAATGATGGCATTTATTTTGAGAGGACTTGAATATAAAAGCAGGGATGTACCTCTGAGGCTCTGTAAGGCTCTGGTCAGACTGCACTTAAAATGTTGTGAGCAGTTTTGGGCCCTATATCTCAGGAAGGATGTAATGGCCCTGAAACCAAAAGAGAAAATGCTGGAAAATCTCAGCAGGTCTGGCAGCATCTGCAAGGAGAGAAAAGAGCTGACATTTCGAGTCTGGCCCTGGAGTGTGTTCAGAGGAGGTTCACGAGAATGGTCCCAGGAGTGAAAAGCTCAGCATGTCAGGAATGTTTGCAGACTCTGGATTTATACTCGATGGAGTTTACAAGGATGAGGGGGGGGATCTAATTGAAACTTACAGAATCCTGAATGGCCTGAAAGAGTAGACATTGGGAAGATGTTTCCATTGGCAGGAGGGATTAGGACCTAAGGGCACAACCTTAGAGTAAAATGAAGATCTTTGAGAACAGAGACAAGGAGAAACTCCTTCAGCCAGAGAGTGGGGAATCTAGGGAACTCACTGCCACAGAAGGCTGTGGGGACCAGGTCATTGAATGTGTTTAAGATGGAGATAGAGAGGTTCTTGAGGATCAAGGGTTACGGGGAGAGAGCGGGAGAATGGGGTTGAGAAACTTATCAGCCAGGATTGAATAGTGGAGCAGACTCGATGGGCTGAATGGCCTAATTTCTGCTCCTATGTTTTATGGTCTTACGGTCTAATCTCTCATGTGGGGAAACATCCCCTCAGTATTGACCCTGTCCAGCCTCTTAAGAATCCTGTTTCAATGGGATCACCTCTCATTCCTCTAAACCCCAGTGTATAAAGTATTCATCAAGAGGATGGGGAACGGTCCAAATGGCCCTCAGTCTGCGGTGTGGGGTTGGAGAAGGGTCTGGGAGCTGGAAGTCCTTAGTTTTCTGGATGTTTAATGAGGTCTACTTTCTTGTGTGATTCAGGAAAAATTGTGGGATTCTGAGTGAGCACACACAAAGAGGTCATGTGTAGCCTACAGCTCACTGCTACTGTTCAAACCAAAGAATGCACAGTCATGGAAAAATAATCGACGTGTAACAGTTAATGAGAAGTCATAATCTATTGGGGTTTACAGATAAACCACGATCTAATTGAATGACAGGCTTGAGGGATTGGGAAGTCTGTCCCTGGTTCTATGATTTTGGTTGGACAAGGCTTCCTCCTCTGAATGGAATGATTGAAATTGGGATTGATCAGAAATTGATGGATGAGGGAACAGAATCATATGAGACTTTCATGGTTTATTGAATTAAGCGAGAGCAGCTGAATTCCAAAATGAAGAGTGACACAAGAAGCTAATTACACTCCAAGCAGACAAAGAGGCTTCGGAATTATTAAAATCACAGCCAAGCACAATTCACTTGTTTAATTTCACGTGACCCATTTAACAGAAACCCTTTTTCTTAACAAAGAAATTACACACTAATCATGTCACATCTCGAGCAGCGAGCATCTACAATAGAATAGTGAGACAAAATTAATAAAGTGTCAAAACTAAGGCTGTGAATCCAGTGCAGATGTCAGTTCTGAGAATGTACCAGTGCTGCATACAAACCGAATCGACAAAGAGCTGATTAAACTTCCCCTTGAAGAGTCACAGATGCTATCACCAAAAATGGAATTTTAGCTCCAAGACAGAAACCAAAATGTGAAAGCAAGATGCTAAAGATGTGGCTAATCTGGAATTGAAATAAAGTAAGTGCCTGAAGTATTCAGTAGGTCAGACAGGATCTGTCAAGTGACCCAGGAGGTGACCTTTCAGGTTGAGTTGACCCTTTATCAAAATCTGGCTTTCAGCAGTTCCAATAGAATCTCCTCAATCAGAATGATTTGGTTTGACTATTTACAGAATTGTGAGGCACATGGACTTTGAGAAATGGTGGTGGAACTCAAATCTGGAAATCCTAGATTTATTTCTGGAGGATCCTGTTTTCTGTACGAGCAAGCTGTGACTCTCAGAGGTTGGAATCGAGAATTCATTCAGGCCAATTAAACTCTGTGTAGAGGTTTCACTGACGCGAGGAACTCATCTCACAGTGTGGGAGTTATGAGTCTTTAGAGAAGTTGAGAATGCTTTTCAAAGGCAGTTAAGGTCTGTCGAATTGTCAAGCTGTCAAGTCATTTCAGTAATCCACCCTTTAATCCTTGAAGAAAAATTGCCTGCCAGTGTCTGTGAGTTATAAAATACCCGCCATAGCAATTTCAATAGCTGTTTGTTGACATTACTCTCAGGGCTATAATTGTTGTATTATGAATGTTTGATTGTTTTCCACAACCTTGTAATGGGTCAGAGATTTTAAAGCTATAATTTGAGTCATGGTTCAAAGAAGATTCATTGTCTTTGTTCCAGAGCTGTGAATATAAGTCTGTTTTTATAGATAAGGGATTAAGTAGATTAAATGTATTAAATGGTCTTTCTTATACAGTGGACTCTGTGATAGATATTTAGCAATTTATTTTCTTTAATCTCAGTATGTCTCCTGACATTTGCTCATTGTCAATTCTGGCTGAGTTGGCAAGAAGTGTACAAGTCAATGGGTGTGAATGAGGTGGCATGGGTTTGTATAATTTGACATAAAGACCAAAAGGGGCTAAAAGGGGGATGGTGGGAACATGAGGTAGGATGTACATATGTGGGGAATGGATGGAGTGGTGCGGGAATACAAGGGGTGAGGACTACATGGCTGAAACAACTAGGATAATGTCCCAGAGAATCAAAGTAAGTTTTTAAACACCCAACATTCATCAGCCCCTGTAGACACTACTGATCTGCATCCAGGGGTAATGGGTCCAAACATATCCCCCATCCTCCTGCTATAAATGGAGATCCCATCATTCAGAGTGCTTTTTACTAAGGTAGAAGTGTCAGATCAGGAGATCATCCCAATCCCACTAACTGGTTTAGGAGCAGAAATCCATACTGTTAACTTTACACGAATCCACCAACACTGACAGAGCGGCTTCGTATTTTCTGAATACATAATTTTTATTTCTGAAATACAACAGAACAATAAAGAACAAAGATGGTTCAGTGGTTAGCACTGCTGCCTCTCTGAGCCAGTGACCTGAGTCCAATTCTACCCTTGGGCAGATGTCTGCAGATTAGGTGGTTTGGCCATGCTGAATTACCCCTTCCAGGGATGTACAAGCTAGGTAGATTAGCCATGGGAAATGTGGGGTTATGGGATAGAGAGGGAAATCTGAATCTGTGTGGGATGTTCCTCTGAGGGTCAGTGTGGACCTGTTGCGCCAAATGGCTCGTTTCCACACTGTAAGGGTTCTATGGGCCGAATGGCCTCCTTCTGTGGTGTAGGGATTCAATAATTCTACGAAATGAAAGCCATTTGGCCCATCATTCCTGCATTGACTCTTGAAACAAGCACCCCATTACATCCCTGCTCCATCCCCTTTAAATAGTTGTGGAAATCTCGATTGAAAATTAATCCGCTTCTAAACCTTTCTCAGAGTTCATTTCAAATTGTCACAATTTTCTATGCAATACATTCCTGCTTGAGTCTCCTTTATTTATTTCTTTGTAATATTTATATTCATATAATCTGATTGTAATCGCTGCAGTCTATCCTTGCCTTCCAAATACAGTCGAATATTAAATCATGTCCAATTTGGAGTTAAAAACACTGCCGTCCTATTTTTGACAATCAAATGTGGCACACTGAGAAGGTTTTGTCTGGCTGGCGTAATGTAAATGGGTAACAGCATTACATTCACTGCAGTGGAAAGGCCTGTCCCTTGTAATATTGTACTTCTCAATGATGTTCGCAGTCTATGTCAAAATATGTCATTATCATACTGCCGTCTCTGTCTCAAACTGAGCATCCAACTGCACCTGAGGTACATGTGCTGTGTTCCTGAAACTTTCATTAAATCAGGGAAAATCCAGAATGGTACAATTACCCAGATTTAATGCTGTTACAGCCATCTTAATTCTGTTACCACTGTGTCTCTGTGAAATTAGGCATGCACAACCTTTTAATCGTCTCTGCAAATACCGTTCAGATCCAAGCCCCGGTGGCTTTAATGTGCTGCATGTAAAAGAATGTTTGTCACATCCTGCAGGACAAAACCGGAGAGGACCCGTCTGGAGGCCTGTTGTTCTGTGACAACCAACTCTTTAAACTACAAAACCCACCTGTCTGTTTTGTCACAAGTTGATTGACAGCTTCCTGACCAAGTGGTGACTGACCAGTGGTCGGCTGTTGAGGAGTGAAGCTGCAGTTGAGGGCGGGAAAGGAGTCCTAGAGGGAGGGGTGCATGAGCAACAGCCTCCTCTGCAATTCTCCAGTGGGTTTGACCTTTTCTCAGCCTGTTTGGATGAGATTGTGGGGCTGGATGTCCACGTCAGGATGACCTCACTGACCATGGCATTGTGATACAGGAGACCGGTCCACTGGGGGACGCAATGGGGGAGCTTGATGGCACAGGGTAATAGTATCATGAAGAGGATTGACATCATTTCCTGCAGTTGGGGCAGCACAGTGGCTCGGTGCTTAGCAATGCTGCCTCACAGCGGCAGGGATCCGGGTTTGGCTCTGGCCTCAGGTGCCTGTCTGTGTGGAGTTTGCACATTCTCCCCGTGTCTGTGTGGTTTACTCCGGGTGCTCCAGTTTTCTGTGCAGGTCAGGTGAATTGGCCGTGGGAAATTGCCCATTGTGTCCAGGGATGAGTCGATTAGTCAGGAGTAAATATAGGATAATAGGGTGGGGGAATGGGTCTGGGTGAACTTGTTGGGCTAGAGGGCCTGTTTCCTCACAGTAGGGATTCTATGATTTGATAGACATAGGAGCAGGAGTAGACCATCTGCCCCTTTGAGCCTGCTCTGCAATTCAATAAAATCGCGGTTGATATTTTCATGGACTCAGCTCCACTTACCCGCCCTCTCACCGTAACCCTTAATTCCTTTACCATTTAAAAAACTATCTATCTTTGCTTTAAAACCATTCAACGAGGTAGCCTCAACTGCTTCACTGGGTAGAAAAATGGTCATTTTTTTTTAGTATTTTAATACTTGAACAAAAATTTGAAATGTTGCTAGCTTATGGTTAGACAAAATAAAATTCTGATTAATCAATGTGTTTTATGGAAGGAAATCTACTGGTCTCACCTATGTGTGACTCTAGACCCCCAGCAAAGTGATTGACTCTCAACTGCCCTCTGACTGACCTAGTCACTTAGTTTTAAGTAGGCCATGCCTCACAAACTTTATTGAGTTCTTTGAGATGGTGACCAAACAGGTGGATGAGGGTAAAACCATTGATTTGGTGTTTATGGATTTCAGTAAAGCATTTGATAAGGTTCCCCACAGTGGGCTATTGCAGAAAATACAGAGGCATGAGATTGAGGGAGATTTAGTGGTTTTGTTTAGAAATTGGCTTTCTGAAAGAAGACAAGAGGGTGGTGGTTGATGCGAAATATTCATCCTGGAGTTCAGTTACTAGTGGTGTACCACAAGGATCTGTTTTGGACCCACTGCTGTTTGTCAGTTTTAGTAAATGACCTGGATGAGGGCGTAGAAGGATGGGTTCGTAAATTGGCAGATGACACTAAGGTCAGTAGAGTTGTGGATAGTGCCGAAGGATGTTGCAGGTTAAAGAAGGACATAGACAAGCTGCAGAGCTGGGCTGAGAGGTGGCAAATGGAGTTTAATACAGAAAAAGAGTGAGGTGAGTCACTTTGAAAGGAGGAACAGGAATGCAGAGTACTGGGCTAATGGTAAGATTCTTGGTAGTGTAGATGAGCCGAGAGATCTCGGTGTTCATATATATAGATCCCTGAACGTTGCCACCCAGGATGATAGGGTTGTTAAGAGGCATACGGTGTGTTAGCTTTTATTGATAGAGGGATTGAGTTTCGGAGCCACGAGGTTATGCTACAGCTGTAAAACCTCTAGTGCGGCCGCACTTGGAGTATTGTGTACAGTTCTGGTCACCGCATTATAGGACAGGTGTGGAAACTTTGGTAAATCTCCTCTTTAAATCTCTGGTAAAGAGGAGATTTACCAGGATGTTGCCTGGTATGGAGGGAAGGTCTTACGAGGAAAGGCTGAGGGGCTTGAGGCAGTTTTGGTTGGAGAGAAGAAGGTTGAGAGGTGACTTAATAGAGACATATAAGATAATAGAGGGTTAGAAAGGCTCTCATTGTCCAGCCTTTTTCCTCGGATGGTGACGGCGAACACGAGGGGCATAGCTTTAAATTGAGGGGTGATAAATATGGGACAGATGTCAGAGGTAGTTTCTTTACTCAGAGAGTAGTAAGGGTATGGAACACATTGCCTGCAACAGTAGTAGACTCGCCAAATTTAAGGGCATTTAAATGGTCATTGGATAGACATATGGACGAAAATGGAATAGTGTAAGATAGATGAGCTTCAGATTGGTTCAACATGTCGGCGCAACATTGAGGACTGAAGGGACTGCACTATTCTGTAATGTTCGATGTTCTTTGTTCTAAGAACCTCTGGAAAGGGGAAAAAGGAACCTTCATCGAGTGGACTACAGAAGAACAAGAAGACAGATCACCTCCACCTTCTCAAATGCAACTCATAAGTTTAAGAGACATATGTGTCAACCCACTGGGGGATCACACTGTAAATCAAGCCCTGCTATTTTTCATTAAATCCCTACATTGTGGAAGGAGACCATTCGGCCCATTGATTCCACTCCAGTTCTCCAAAGAGCGTTCCACCCAGACCCATACCCCTACCCCAATGCTGTAACCCTGCATTTCCCATGGCTAAGCAACCCAGCCTGCACATCCCTGGCAACTCTGGGCAATTTCCTAGAGCGAAACTGAGGACTGCAGATGCTGGAGATCAGATTCGAAAAGTTTGTTGCTGGAAAAGCGCAGCAGGTCAGGCAGCACGCCAGGAGCAGGAGAATCGATGTTTCGGGCATAAGCCCTTCATCAGGAATGTGAGGTGGGGGGTGCCCAAGGTGGGCTGCGGGATAAATGGGAGGGAGGGGCTGGGGCTGGGGGGAAGGTAGCTGGGAGTGTGATAGGTAGATGGAGGTGGGGGTGAAGGTGATAGGTCAGAGTGGAGGGTGGAGTAGATAGCTGGGAAGGTGGATGGACAGGTAGGATAGTCAAAAAGGGTGGTGCTGAGTTGGAGGGTTGGATCTGGGATAAGCTGTGGGGAGGGGAAATGAGGAAACTAGTGAAATCAACATTGATTCCGTGGGGTTGGAGGGTCCCAAGGTGGCAAATGAGGCATTCTTCCGCCAGGCATCAGGCGGCTGGGATTTGGCGGTGGAGGAGGCCCAGGACTTGTATGTCCTTGGCAGAATGGGAGGGGGAGTTGAAGTGTTCAGCCACAGGGTGGTGGGGTCGTTTGGTGCGTGTGTCCCAGAGATGTTCTCTGAAACTATCCGCAAGTTGACGTCCTTTCTCCTCAATGTAGAGGAGACCACATCGAGAGCAACAGACTCAGTAGATGAGGTGTTTGGATGTGCAGGAAAATCTCTTTCTGATGTGGAAAGATCCTTTGGGACCTTGGATGGAGGTGTGGGGGGGGGAAGTGTGGGCACAGGTTTTACACTTCTTGCGGTGGCAGGGGAAGGTACAGGAAATGGAGGATAGGTTTGGTCGGGGTTGTGGACCTAACGAGGGAGTCGCAGAGGGAGTGTCTCTATAGAGCACAGATAGGAGTTGGGGAGGGAAATATATCTCTGGTGGTGGGGTATAACTGTAGGTGGTGAAAATGGTGGAGGATGAAGTGTTATATCCCAAGGTTGGTGGGGTGGAAGGTGAGGACCAGGGGGTTCTATCCTTTTTGCGGTTGGAGGGTTGAGGTTCAAGGGGAGAGGTGTCAATGCTGGAGGGCATCATTGACCACATGGGAGAGAGTATTGCGGTCCTTGAAGTAGGAGGCCATCTGGGATGTCCTGGAATGTAATTGGTCCTCCTGGGCACAGATGCAGCAGAAGCGGAGGAATTAGGAGTAAGGGATACTCCTTTTCCTGGAGGGGGTGTGGGAGGAGGTATAGTCCAGGTAGCTATAGAGTTTGGTGGGTTTGAAGGAGATGTCCATGTTGAGTTGGATGTTGGAAAAGGAGATGGAGATGTCCAGAAAGGGGAGGGAGGTGTCCGAGATGTTCCATGTGAATTTGAGGTTAGGGTGGAAGGTGTTGGTGAAGTTGATGAACTGTTCAACCTCCTCATGGGAGCAAAGATGGCGCCGATACAGTCATCGATGTAATGGAGGAAAAGGTGGGAAACGGTGCTGGTGTAACTGCAGAAGAGGCAGGCAAAGCTGGGCCCAAGTGGGTACCCATGGGCTATTCCTTTGGTCTGAAGGAAGGGGAGGATTCGAAGGAGAAATTGTTGAGGGTGAGGACCAGTTCAGCCAATCGAATGAGTGTATCGGTGTAAGGGTACTGTTTGGGTTGGCAGGAGAGGAAGAAACGGAGGGCTTGGAGGCCTTCGCCATGGCGTGTCGATGTCCATGGTGAAGATCAGGCATTGGGAGCCAGGCCATTTCCCAAGACCAATCCCTCTAACCTGCACATTTTTGGACTGCGTGGAGAAACCAGAGCACCTGGAGGAAACCCACACAGACATGGGGAGAATGTGCAAACTCCACACAGAGAGTCTACCAAGGGTGGGATTGAACCCAGGTCTCTGTCACTGTGAGGCAGCAGTGCTGGCCATTGAGCCACATTGCCACCCTTTTTTTGTGTAAAATTTTATTTAAGGTACCCCACAGAAACCCAGCTTTCAGACCAAGTCTGATAAAAAACACAGACTGGGTTTCTGTACAACACCAGAATTATTATTTTTTATGAGTAATTAGACCACAACTGCAGGTAAATAGATATAAACAATTTGCATACCAACTAAAACTCGAATCCCCTTATACACTATACTTCCCCCCCCCCCATCTTACACACAAACCAACCAACAAACAGGGAAACTGATTATTGGTGGAAAGTCAGTCCAGTTGCCTTTTCCTGATTCTCACCTTGAGATGGTCCTTCTGCAGCTGCCTAGCTCCTTGCTGTTCACTTGTCTTTCTTCTGGATGTTTCCATGGTTTTGTAAGAAGTACAGAGGGAATAATTCATGTGGAAAATATCTCTGAATTATCAATTCAAAAGTTACAGCCCACAGCAACTGCTGTCGGAATGGAAACTGGTTTTCTTCAAGTTTAAGTGGAGTACTTTTAGTCGCAGAAATGCTTCCCCTGGGGATAACAACAGCACATCCTCTGTGTCTGTGTCTCTGTGTCTCTGTGACCTGTTTCCAGTTCCAACCTGCTCAGCTGAGAGCCAAACAACTTCAAATCCTTGGCACCTATTTGGCTGAATATTGCAGGAGCCAATGAGAACAGGCCATGAAAACAAAGCTCATAATAAGTTAAAAATCACACAACACCAGGTTATAGTCCAACAAGTTTATTTGGAAGCTCTAGCTTCCGGAATGCTGCTCCTTCATCAGGTGGCTGTGTACGAGCTCATGATAGGTATTGAATTCCTTTCTGTGAAATTATGCAGCCATCCTGGTAAATCCCTGCTTTTAAAAACAGTTCTTTTTCCTTGCAAATCCACAGCTTTTAAAGGCACACAGATTAAAAAGCTACACATGTTTATGATATCATCACTGTATCATGGTGAACTGAGGTATAAAGGTCTCATATTCCATCTTACCCCCAGGTCACTTGAAGCATAGCATGCCATGCAAGGACACTGCTCTGTACAATTTAGAAGCTTAACTTTATGATAGCATGGATGTGCCTGTGAATATAATATTTCGCAAACTATAATAAATATCGGCTGAATTCTTCAATATCATGTTACACACATTCCAGTTTCTTGCGTTACTGGGAAAAACATAAGCAATGGCACCAGGTAAAAGGAATGCAGCTGTAAACAAAATAAGTATCAAAGTGTACACAGCAAGATCCCACAAATGGCTGTGTGACGGTGACTGGATCATCTGTTTCAGTAATGTCGATTGAGAGGTAAATACTGACCTGGGAAAACTCACCCGTTCTTCATAGAAATGGTGACCATAAAATGCTCTCTTTCCCCGGGGAAAAGTTGGGTTTGGGTTTGAGATTTGATATAAGGAGATAGATGGTTAAATATTCATATGGTTGATATATTCATGCTAACATAAACAGTAATACATGAATATAAAATTTCTAAGTATAATTTGATAATCACTTAAAAATTGGGTAGAGATACAAAAGACCTTGAAATGTAAGGAGCAGGGAGGTTAGAGTGTGGCAGTGTACCTGGGAGACAAGGAACTCCAAGACCGTGAGATCACAATAGACAGATCTGGCTGAACTGCCCAAGGATACTATATGCTTTGACGCCATGCAATGAGTTTGTGTTCTTTACAGACCGGTCAAGGGAAAACAAAGATAAGAACTATCTTCAGGCCTAGATTTCACAGTAATACGGGCAGCGTGGTGGTTCAGTGATTAGCACTGCTACCTCACAGCACCAGAGACCCAGGTTCAATTCCAGCCTCGGGTGACTGTCTGTGTGGCGTTTGCATGTTCTCCCCATATCTGTGCGGGTTTCCTCCGGGTGCTCCGGTTTCTTCCCACAGTCCAAAGATGTGCAAGTTAAGTGGATTGGCCATGGGGATGGGGATAGGGTGGGTTTGGGTGGGATGCTCATTGGAGGGTCAGTGTCAATTTGATGGGCTGAATGGCCTGCTTCCACACTTAGGGATCCTATGAAAACTGGAACTGTGTTATTTCTTTTGAGCTCGAGGTGACACAATGATGTTGTTGTACAGTCTCTGGATGGGCTTTTCATCAACGAAACAAGCACGAATCTGTTTCCAATGGCAGGAGCCTTGGTATGGGACATATGCCAAAATTAAGAAAATTAACTGAGGAACTAGCGATGGAAACGAGGTAATGTTGCTTCCTACATATGCCACGGGAAAGAAGATTGAACAAGCTTTCCGAAAGGAGAACCAGATAAATACTAGAGTCAGATGAATGTCCTGGAACCCTCAATGTCCTGAGTGAGAGGGAAGCAGCAAGAGAGGAATGGGACTGATTGCATGGAAACCTCAAAAAACCAGCACAAGCTCAATGGGCCAAATGGACTCTTTGTATATATAAGAATAAATCAAAGGCTTCAATATGAATATTGCAAATGAAGCACATTATTTTACATCTCCCGAACACGGACCGTCTGATTGATGAAGTGCTGGATTACAAAGAAACCCGTCTGAAGTGAAATCCATTCTCATTTCTGTGTGTGATTTAATTTGATCAAGCTCTTTGTTATTTTCCACTTTACGATTAGGAGAACATGTTCTATTCTAAGTGACTGTTAACAAAATCTCCAACTGATGATCTGCTGGCTCATTCTGTTTCAAGGCAAGAATGCTGTCATGACCAAATTATCACTGTATCGTATTTCATCACTTTATCACTTCCTGCTGAATTCTGAAAATAACACACAATTTAAAAATGTTATGGAGATAAAAAGAATTATTGTAATTATGGTATAATTAGCCATGCCATATGCTTCCAGAAAAGAAGGCAGCTCCAAACCGTGACTAGTCTTTTTCTGAAAACCAGTGCAGACACTCGAGAGGATGAATCACTGAACTAGATTAGCTGAGCTAGAATTTGAAGTTACAACATTTTGAGAAACACTTTAAGTTAATTCTCCTCTACCATATGTCAGACAATTGTTCTGGACAGTGCGCTCCCTCAGATATCTGGAGGACTGTAGGCAAGTTTGCTCGTGATGGAGGTCTTATGCCCAAAATGTCGACTCTATTGCTCCACTGATACCATGCTTTTCCAGCACAACACTTTTGGCCCCTCATGTAAGTAATCAATTCAGTTGAGAGAAGGTTCACTCGAATAATCTCGGGGATGGAGGGTTTGTCTTATGAGCAAAAGTTAAACAGATTGGGACTCTACTCATTGGAGCTTAGAAGACTGAGAGGTGATGCCTCCTACAGGAAAGATATGGCTAGAATTGAGAGGATGCAGAAAGATTTACAAGGATTAGATTAGATTAGATTACTTACAGTGTAGAAACAGGCCCTTCGGCCCAACAAGTCCACACCGACCCGCCGAAGCGAAACCCACCCATACCCCTACATTTACCCCTTACCTAACACTATGGGCAATTTAGCATGGCCAATTCACCTGACCCTGCACATCTTTTGGACTGTGGGAGGAGACCGGAGCACCCGGAGGAAACCCACGCAGACACGGGGAGAACGTGCAAACTCCACACAGTCAGTCGCCTGAGGCGGGAATTGAACCCGGGTCTACAGGCGCTGTGAGGCAGCAGTGCTTACCACTGTGCCACCGTGCCGCCCACCAGGTGTTGCCAGGTTTGGAGGATTTGAGCTACAGGGAGAGGTTGAGTAGGCTGGGGCTGGTTATGAAGTGTCGGAGGCTGAGGAGTGACCTTATAGGGGTTTACAAAATTATGAGGGGCATGAATCAGATAAATAGACAAGGTCTTTTCCCTGGGGTCAGGGAGTCCAGAACTAGAGGGAATAGATTTAGGGTGAGAGGGGAAAGGTATAAAAGAGACCTAAGGGACAACTTTTTCACGCAGAGGGTGGTACGTGTATGGAATGAGCTGCCAGAGGAAGTGGTGGAGGCTGGTACAATTGCAACATTTAAAAGGCATCTGGATGTGGACATGAATAGGAAGGATTTAGAGGGATATGGGCCAAATGCTAAACAGCTTGGAACACTACTCGCTGGAGTTTAGAAGACTGAGAGGTGACCAGAAGGAATGGTCATGGTCTCAGAATAAAGGGGCTCCAATTTAAGACTGAGATCAGGAGGAATTCCTTCATTCGGGGGTTGTGGGTTTTCGGAACTCCATCCCTCAGAGAGCTGTGGGGGCAGAGTCCTTGAGTAGATTTAAGGCTGAGGCAGAGAGATTCTTGATCAGTCAGAGAATAAAGGGTTACAGGGAAAGGGGAGGAAAGTGGATGTGAGGAATATTGGATCAGCACTGATCCTACTGAATGGTGGAGCAGGTTCGAGGGGCTGAATGGCCTACTCCTGTGGCTATTTCTAATGGTCCTATATCCCCAATGACCTTCATTTATACAGTGCCTTGAATGTAGCTAAAAAGGACCTCCCTAGGCATTTTATAGAGGCTTTTTATCAAGAATTTGGCATGAAATCACATGAGAAGCTATTAGGACAGGTGATCACTAGGTTTGCAGAAAGGTACGTTTTAAGGAGGTGTTCATAAAGCAGGAAAGAGAGGAGGAGACGTTCATGGAGAGAGTTCAACAGCTGAGGGCCAGCAGATGTAGGCCGAATGTGAATGTTGGACTAATTCAAACCAGGCAATCAGTGTCAGCGTGGATTGAAGACAAAATGGTTCCAGGACAAAACCCATCAGAATGTTATTGACGGTTATTTTCAGACAGGAAGGTGGTGGACAATGCTCAGCTTCAATGGTCAGAGATAGAACCACTGTCTCTTTGAATATGTAAAAATGGTATGGACATTGGGATACAGAGAGAAAGTTGGAGCAGTGGCAATAGCGAGGATGTGACCCGTCACCTGCTCATCAATTTTTTTTTCTTATTTTCTCTGTTTGTCCTTACCCCCACAGTACCACCTAACTGCGGTAGTGCTTATTTTTATCCCCAGCCCCCATGTTGTGTATGTGCAGGTGTGACCACCTGCTCATCAATATCGATAAAGAACATCAATGGACTGGCATAATTAGGTGACTATATGACATAATCCAGATTTCAGAAGGTTGTCAGACTGGAGCAGATTGTAGAGATGGGGAGCAGTGATATTGTGAAGGGATTTTAATATCAGGATGTAAATTTTAAAATCAAGGTGTTGTGGATTGGGACATGTGAGTACTGTAGATAGTGCCTGCACTTTAATCATAACTCATTGTCTACCAGGTCTGATGGGACATTCTGAGACTGCACAAGGTGCTACACTAGTGAGTTTTGAGAAGATTTGTAGCTCAGGTTGAGGTTCTGGATGTAGGTTTGCTCACTGAGCTGGAAGGTTCATTTCCAGACGTTTCGACACCCTACTAGGTAACATCTTCAGTGGGCCTCAGGCAAAACAGTGTACATGATTCCTGCTTTCTACTTTTATGTTTGGGTTTCTTTGGGTTAGTGATGTGATTTCCTGTGGTGATGTCATTTCCTGTGGTGATGTCATTTCCTGTTCTTTTTGTCATGGGGTGGTAGATGGGGTCTAACTCAATGTGTTTGTTGATAGAGTTCCGGTTGGAATGCCATGCTTCTAGGAATTCTCGTGAGTGTCTCTGTTTGGCTTGTCCTAAGATGGCTGTATTGTCCCAGTCGAAGTGGTGTCCTTCCTTATCTGTATGTATATAAAGGTGCTATATAAATGCAAGTTTCTTCTTTACAGTAACAAAACTATTGAGAGTGGAATTTATTTATACAGGAGAGCTTTGCTTTCTGATTCGAATTATTCCTCAGTCCAAACCAGTTTAGGAGAAAACCCTAAAAGGTGTTGGAGAATCTCAGCAGGTTTGACAGAGTCTGTGGAGAGAGAAACAGAATTAATGTTTCAGATCCAGTGACTCTTCTTTGGAACTGGGGAGAGAGGAGAAAACATGATGTAATTATACTTCAGAGAAAGGTGGGGGGGAGAAGGGGGAACAGGAGGGGAGCTCAGGGTCAGGCTTCAGGGTAAGGGGGCCAATCGTTCAGTTGGCTGGATGGCTGGTTTATGACGCAGAGTGATGCCAACAGTGAGAGTTCAATCCCCACACTAACTGAAGGACCCTCCTTCTCAACCTCTCTTTCGCCTGAGGCACGGTGACCCTCAGGTTAAAGCCCCACTAGCCATCTTTCTCTGTAATGCGAGAGCAGCCACATGGGGTTATGATGATGTCATTTTCCTTTTCCTGGGTGAGGGAGATTAGAGATTACAGGTATCACAGAATAAAATGGCACAGGAAAAGTTAATGGTTGTAGAGGAGAGAAAGAGGTCCAGATTCGGTCTTACTGGAAGTGTACAAGTCAGCTCTGCGGAAAGTAAGAAAACTTTATTGTGGAACAAAATTGCTTTGTGATAGCAAATATTAAACATAATGATGCGATACAAAAACACAGAAAGTGCTAGAGAAACTCAGCAGGTTGGGCAGCTGAAAGAGAAACAGAGTTAATGTTTCAAGTCTAATGTGACTCATCCTTGGAATTAAAGGTGTGATGTGTGGTGAAAGGAGCGACCATACAGATGGTAACCTATCTCAGCGTGTGGAATCCAACATAGAACGTAGAACATTCCAGCGCAGTACAGGCCCTTCAGCCCTCGATGTTGCGCCAGCCTGTGAAACCAGTCTGAAGCCCGTTTAACCTGCACTATTCCATTTTCATCCATATATTTATTTAATGACCATTTAAATGCCCATAAGGTTGGTGAGTCTACCACTGTTGCACGCACGATGTTCCACGCCCCTACTACTCTGAGTAAAGAACCTACCTTTGACATCTGTTCTATATCTATCACCCCTCAATTTAAAACCGTATCCCCACGTGCTAGCGATAATGATTCAAGGAAAAAGGCTCTCAGGGTCCACCCTATCTAACCCTCTGATCATCATGTATGTCTCTATTATGTCACCTCTCAAACTTCTCTCTAACGATAACAGCCTCAAGTCCCTCAGCCTTTCCTCGTGAGACCTTCCCTCCATACCAGGCAACATCCTGGTAAATCTCCTCTGCACCCTTTCTAAAGCTTCCACATCCTTCCTATAATGTGGTGACCAGAACTGTACACAATACTCCAAGTGCGGCTGAGTTTTGTACAGCTGCAGCATGACCTCATAGCTCCGAAACTCAATCCCACTCCCAATAAAAGCTAACACACCCTACATTTTCTTAACAACCCTATCAACCTGGGTGGCAATTTTCAGGGATCTATGTACCTGGACACCGAGATCTCTCTGCTCATCCACCCTACCAAGAACCTTACCAGCTGTAGTTTATTTCGGCTGCATTTCCAATAAGATGTTGCTTTCATCTGATTCTGTGATTTTACACCCACACCTAAAATTAAAACACACAAATTCCAGCATAGTGCAGATGGAGGCCATTTGGCCCATCATGGCTTCACTGACTCTCTTCCACAGTTATGACTGTGATAGAGGAATGTACTAGCCTCACTGATCCACCAGTCACACCAATCGTAGAAATATATCGGTGCAGTTGTCAGTACAATCTCTTTGTGCTTCTATCCAGATTGATAGAGACTTTCACTGGCATCTTTAATGAACTCAAAGTAATCCATCTATTACACAACAAAACATACTCTTTCAGCACAAAAATAGAAATTGCTGGAAGAGTTCAGCAGGTCCAGCAGCATCTCTGGAGAGAAATCAGAGTTAATGTTTCCGGTGGAGTGACCCTTCCTCAGTTCCTTTGTTGCTGGGCCAGCCTCACCATGGCCAATGCCAGGTTGGTGCTGAACCAACACACGCCCTGGCAAACCAGGCTACCATTGTGCCAAGACTCCCACGCCGGCTGCCCTACTCCCACGCCGGCTGCCCTACTCCCACGCCGGCTGCCCTACTCCGAGGTGGCACCTTGCTGGGTGCCGCCATGTTGAAATGTCTGCTGCCTCTGATCACTGGAGGAGCTTTGCTGCTGCTGAACACCAGGTGGAGCCACCATTCTGGATTAGTGGTTCTGGAAGAGCACAGCAGTTCAGGCAGAATCCGAGGAGCAGTAAAATCAACGTTTCGGGCAAAAGCCCTTCATCAGGAATAAAGGCAGAGAGCCTGAAGCATGGAGAGATAAGTGAGAGGAGGGTGGGCGTGGGGAGAGAGTAGCATAGAGTACAATACCATGTCCTCGGCAGAGTGGGAGGGGGAGTTGAAATGTTGGGCCACAGGGCAGTATGGTTGATTGATGCGGGTGTCCTGGAGATGTTTCCTAAAGCGCTCTGCTTGGAGGCGTCCAGTCTCCCCAATGTAGAGGAGACCGCATCGGGAGCAACGGATACAATAAATGATATTGTATCTGCCTTAACTGCTGTGCTCTTCCAGCACCACTAATCCAGAATCTGGTTTCCAGCGTCTGCAGTCAGTGTTTTTACCTGGAGCCACCATTCTGCCTACGGTCTGCTCTGGCTGCCACGCTGATGTTGCTGACTAACCTACACCAAAAGCCTCCAAGAAATGAAAAATGAAACAAAACATGAAAGACAAAGGGCAAAGGTAGACAGAAAAGAAAGGAGGCATCCGGGAGCAAATGAGCCTCAGGCAAAGAGCTCACACGCAGGCCTGCCACTCCGTCGCCATCTTGATCTCATTAAGAGACTTTATTCACTGGATTTGTCACCTATCCCTGGCTTCCCTGGTACAAGAGAATCTTCACCTGGAGTCCACTTCCATAGAAATCGGTTTTACTGCAAAGTTCCTCACCACGTGAGTACAGTTCATACAGGGCTGTGTGGAATACGATATGGTGGGAGGAAGACACTGAGAAACACAGAAGCTCAGATTTCCAAACTTCTGACCCTGAGGGATTTGCAGTTGGAACAGGGACCCCAATCTGCCCCGACCCAAAGTGTGGGTACGTCACAGTCCCGTGATATTGGTGCAATCCCTGAACATTGAGGTGGCAGAGAGGAGACGGCTGAGTGGTTTTTTTTTTAGATTAGATTACTTACAGTGTGGAAAAAGGCCCTTAGGCCAACAAGTCCACACCGACCCGCCGAAGAGCAACCCACCCAGACCCATTCCCCTACATTTATCCCTTCACCTAACACTATGGGCAATTTATTATGGCCAATACACCTGACCTGCACATTTTTGGACTGTGGGAGGAAACCGGAGCACCCGGAGGAAACCCACGCAGACACGGGGAGAATGTGCAAACTCCACACAGAGAGTCGCCTGAGGCGGGAATTGAACCCGGGTCTCTGGTGCTGTGAGGCAGCAGTGCTAACCACTGTGCCATCGTGCTGCCCCCTAGACTGTAAATTGCTGGACTGTGAATCCAGACAATGCTCTGGGGACCTGGGTTCAAATCCTGCCACAGCAGATGGTGGAATTTGAATTCAATAAAAATCTGGAATTAAGAATGCACTGATCACCATGAGTCAATTGTTGGAAAAACCCATCTGGGTCACTAATGTCCTTCAGGGGAGGAAACTGCCATCCTTACCTGGTCTGGCTTAAACATGACTCCAGATCCACAGCAATGTGGCTGACTCTTAACTACCCCCTGAGTAATTTGGGATGGGCAATAAATGCTTCATCAGTAATGCCTTCATCAAGAAGTCAGTCCCTTTTTGTTAAGAGATCTAGTTCATAGTCCAACCCCAACAAAGAACAGCCTCTGGGCGGTTGAGTGGTCTGATGTTTTGTTGTCAGCCCGCTGTGTTTTCACTGGAGTAATTGATTATTGGTCTCTATCCTGTAAAGGAAGGTTGACCATGATAATGAGCCCAGCATTGTGTATGGGTTGTAGTGTGTTGGGATGTGGGACATTTGACCCTGAAGCAATTACTATGTGGGAATTTTGATGTAACAAGCTGAAATGATTCTAATCCACAGAAGTCTTTAAAATTGATAAAAAGACATATTCAGTAGAATCACAGAATCATACAGATCAGAAAAGGTGCACTGACAAAAACTATTCAAAATCTACACTACTCCCACCCTCCAGCACCAGACCCATAGCCTGGGATGATATGAAATTTCGAGGGACTCACCCAAGTAGTTCCTTAAAGGTTGTGAGGTTTCCCACATCAACTCCCCTCCCAGGCAGTGCATTCCATACCCCACCGCCCTCTGAGTGAGAAAGAGTTTTCACTTGAGGGGATAATCCCACCTGCCCATGGGCCGCTTTGGTTTACAGGACACATGATAAACTTGAGGAAGTCAGCTGACCTTACACTCCCAGTAAACTCAAGTTGATAAACTGTGGAGCTGGAAAAAGCATGGCAAGTTAAGGAGCTTGATCTGCTTTTCTCAGCTCCACACTTTATCAACTCTGATGTTCCAGCATCTGCACTCCTCACTATCTCCAACTCCCAGTAAAGTGCACGGTTTCGATTTCTTGCCTGGCGTTTGATAATTTGACTGAGCCCATTATGATCGCGTGGATGAGTTTCAAAAGGACCTGAACCACTTACCTTGGCAGAATGCTAAGTTCACATTTTCACTGATAATTTTGTGCGGTTATGAAAGCATTATATGTCTTTGACATGGTAAATTAAATAGATGTTTGTTTTTAAAACAGATTGAGCAGTTCATGGACTTTATATTGATTTGAATGGGTTTTAGGAATGCGAGCTGGTTTTCAGTGTGGCGTGTGATGGACTGAGAGCAGAATCTGATTGTTAAAGTGTTATTTTCCCTTTCACTTTCACACAGCTCTGAGGTTTCCCTCAGTGGACACTGTACTGTGGTGGGGAATGGAGCATGTGGATACAAAATCCAATGCTAAAACGATGGCTAGGATTTTCCCAGTGCCGGGGGCCGTGACCCACTGACAGTGCGGCACTCCCTCAGCACTGACTCTCCGACAGTGCCCACTCCCTCAGCACTGACCCACTAACAGTGCCCACTCCCTCAGCACTGACCCTCCGACAGGGCGGCACTCCCTCAGCACTGACCCACTGACAGTGCAGCACTCCCTCAGCACTGACCCTCCGACAGTGCAGCAATCCCTCAGCACTGACCCTCCGACAGTATGGCACTCACTCAGTACTGAGCCTCTGACAGTGCGGCTCTCCCTCACTACTGGCCCTCTGACAGTGTGGCACTCCCTCAGCACTGACCCTCCGACAGTGCGGCACTCCCTCAGTACTGGCCCTCTGACAGTGTGGCACTCCCTCAGCACTGACCCTCTGACAGTGTGGCACTCCCTCAACACTGACCTCCGACAGTGTGGTATTCCCTCAGTACTGACCCTCGGACAGTGCAGCACACCCTCAGTACTGACCCTCCAACAGTGCCCTCTCCCTCAACACTGACCCTTTGACAGTGTGGCACTCCCTCAGTACTGACCCTTTGACAGTGTGGCACTCCCTCAGCACTGACCCTCTGACAGTGTGGCACTCCCTCAATACTGGCCCTCCGACAGTGCGGCACTCCCTCAGTACTGGCCCTCTGACAGTGTGGCACTCCCTCAGCACTGACCCTTTGACAGTGTGGCACTCCATCAGCACTGACCCTCTGACAGTGTGGCACTCCCTCAATACTGGCCCTCCGACAGTGCGGCACTCCTTCAGTACTGGCCCTCTGACAGTGTGGCACTCCCTCAGCACTGACCCTCTGACAGTGTGGCACTCCGTCAGCACTGACCCTTTGACAGTGCGGCACTCCCTCAGCACTGGCCCTCTGACAGTGCAGCACTCCCTCAGTACTGACCCTCCGACAGTGCCCTCTCCCTCAGCACTGACCCTCTGACAGTGTGGCACTCCCTCAGCACCGACCCTCTGATAGTGTGGCACTCCCTCAGTACTGGCCCTCTGAAAGTGCAGCACGCCCTCAGTACTGATCCTCCGACAGTGCCCTGTCCCTCAGTACTGACCCTCTGACAGTGTGGCACTCCCTCAGCACTGATCCTCTGACAGTGTGGCACTCCCTCAGCACTGACCCTCTGATAGTGTGGCACTCCCACAGCACCGACCCTCTGACAGTGTGGCACTCCCTCAGCACTGACCCTCTGAAAGTGCGGCACTCCCTCAGCACTGACCCTCCAATATTGAGGCACTCCCTCAGTACAGACCCTTTGACAGTGCAGCACTCCCTCAGGACTGACCCTCTGACAGTGTGGCGCTCCCTCGGCACTGACCCTCCGACAGTCTGGCACTCCATCAGCACTGACCCTCCGACAGTGCGGCACTCCCACAGCACTGACACTCCAACAGTGTAGCACTCCACCAGCACTCACCCTCTGACAGTGCGGCACCCACTCAGTACTGATCCTCTGACAGTGCAGCACTCCCTCAGCACTGACCTTCTGACAGTGCAGCACTCCCTCAGTACTGAACCTCTGACAGTGCGGCACTCACTCAGTACAGACCCTCCGACAGCGTGGCACTCCCTCAGTACTGGCCCTTTAACAGTGTGGCACTCCCTCAGCACTGACCCTCTGATAGTGTGGCACTCCCTCAGCACTGACCCTCTGACAGTGTGGCACTCCCTTAGTATTGACCCTCCAATCGTGTGGCACTCCCTCAGCACTGACCCTCTGACAGTGTGGCACTCCCTCAGCACTGACCCTCCGACAATGTGGCGCTCCCTTGGCACTGACCCTCCGACAATGCAGCACTCCCTCAGCACTGAACCTCTGATAGTGCGGCACTCCCACAGCACTGACCCTCTGACATTGAGGCACACCCTCAGTACCGACCCTCTGACAGTGCGGCACTCCCTCGGCACTGACCCTCCGACAGTGCGGCACTTCCTCAGCACTGACCCTCCGATAGTGTGGCACTCCCTCAGCACTGACCCTCTGACAGTGTGGCACTCCCTCAGTACTGACCCTCCAATCGTGTGACACTCCCTCAGCACTGACCCTCTGACAGTGTGGCACTCCATCAGCACTGACCCTCTGACAGTGCGGCGCTCCCTCAGCGCTGACCCTCCGACAGTGCTGCACTCTATCAGCACTGACCCTCTGACATTGAGGCACTCCCTCATCACAGACCCTATGACAGTGCGGCACTCCCTCAGCACTGACCCTCTGATAGTGCGGCACTCCCTCAGCACTGACCCTCCGACATTGAGGCACACCCTCAGTACCGACCCTCTGACAGTGCAGCATTCCCTCAGCACTGACCCTCTGACAGTGTGGCGCTCCCTCGGCACTGACCCTCCGACAGTGCGGCACTCCCTTAGCACCGACCCTCTGACAGTATGGCACTCCATCGGCACTGACCCTCCGACAGTGCGGCACTCCCACAGCACTGACCCTCCAACAATGTAGCACTCCACCAGCACTCACCCTCTGACAGTGCAGCACTCACTCAGTACTGACCCTCTGACAGTGCAGCACTCCCTCAGCACTCACCTTCTGACAGTGCAGCACTCCCTCAGTACAGACCCTATGACAGTGCGGCACTCCCTCAGCACTGACCCTCTGATAGTGCGGCACTCCCTCAGCACTGACCCTCCGACATTGAGGCACACCCTCAGTACCGACCCTCTGACAGTGCGGCACTCCCTCAGCACTGACCCTCTGACAGTGTGGCACTCCCTCAGCACTGACCCTCTGACAGTGTGGCACTCCCTCAGCACTGGACTGTAGTGTTGTATGGCTATTGATTGCACACCTGGTGTTGACCTTGAAACAACAATCACCGGGGAAACACACATTCCTGATGACGGGCTTATGCCCGAAATGGATGCTGCCTGACCTGCTGTGCTTTTCCAGCACCACACTCTTGACTCAGACCTCCAGCATCTGCAGTCCTCACTTTCTCCTACAAGTCATTTCTTCATCATTGAAATTATCCTGATTTATTAAATTCAAACGTTTAGCTAATCATGAGAAGATTTCAAACCTTTGACTCGAGGTTGCTAATCTGATGTAATTACAGCCACAGTATCATTGCCCTGAGGTTGGATACATTAGATCTGAGCTCCCATCAGACATTTGGATTTAAGATTATCTAAGGTGACACGTAATGCTGCTGTTGCTCTAAGTCACTGAGGTAAACCTCACACTGCCAATGATCACGCATTAGTATTCAAAACATATTCTCATTGAGTGAGAAATTCCGATGAGAGAATGTGAAGTTTTGCTCAGGTGCCAATAACTTTCAATTAGTGACAGGAAAGAGAGGAGGCTCTGGCTAAAGATGGAGTTTACCTGATGCTGGCCAGTTCTGGCTAAGCATTACACCAGATTTATTTTAACCCTTTGACGAATGTATCTGACATTAGAAATGTTTGCTGTCAGTGTGTTTGTGACAGGCGGCTGTTTGACCACTATACCGGGTTGTTGGGTACCTCACACTTTGATTTACTTTGCTCACACTTACCCCAAACATCAATTTCCACCTGTTTGTTGCCTGGGTTAGATCATCACTGGGGTATTGTGTAGAGGCTCTGCTTGAGTGCTTAAAGGTGAAAAGAGCAACAGAGAGAAGACAGATCTCTCCCTGGGGTCAGTATTTGAGGCTGAACTAGAATCCCATCATTCTCCCACCCGGAATATTGCATGTTCCCATCCGGAATACTGTGTGCTCCCAGGTTCAATGAGCTCCACTGTCTGAGACTGCAATCCTACTCCAGTGTTGGGGCTGACATTGCTGACGGTGAGCTGTATTGTTCACACTGTCAGAGAACTATTAATGCACTGAAGGAAACCACTTGCCTGAACACCAGTTTAGCGGCTATCCATGGTCCAGTCTGGTCAGTATCACTGCTCTGTTCCCATAGCCCTTCCGAACCCATCTGATTTCTGATGGAAATGATTAATTGTCTCCACTTTTTAAAAAGGGGAAAAATAAGGACTGCAGATGCTGGAAACCAGAGTCTAGATTAGAGTGGTGCTGGAAAAACACAGCAGGTCAGACAGTATCCAAGGAGCAGGAAAATCAACGTTTCGGACTCTGCAGGCCCTCTGCCTCTATTCCTTATGAAGGGCTTTTGCACAAAACGTTGATTTTCCTGCTCCTTGGATGCTGCCTGACCTGCTGTGTTTTTCCAGCACCACTCTAATCTAGACTCCACTTTTTACAAGTTCATTCATAGGATGAGAACAGCACTGGCTAGGCCAGCATTTACTGTCCATCCCTAATTACCTGGAGGACAGTTAAATATCAACCCCATTGCTGTGGGTGTGGAGTCACGTGAAGGCCAGACTAGGTAAGGATGGCAGTTTCCTTCCCTAAAGGACATTAGTGACCCAGATAGATCTTTACAGCAATTAACGGTGGTCATCATTAGGAAAGTTATTTCTTCTACATTTTATTGAATTCAGATTTCACCACCTGCTATAGTGGGTTTTGAAATCATGCCCCAAAGCATTAGCCTCAGGTCTGTGCTGCCAGTTCAGTGCCAGCACCTGCCTGTACTCCTGGCTCACAGGCAGCAAGTTTCAGCTCTTCTGAGGGAGGCAGTATCTTCCAAAAAAGACTCAAACTGAAGCCGCTCTGTCTCTCAAGTGAATAGATCCATGACTTCTCTGTAAAGAAGAGCAAGGACGATCTTCAGACCAGGAGAAAGTGGGGACTGCAGATACTGGAGATCAGAGTCTAGATTAAAGTGGTACTTACTGGAAAAGCACAGCAGGTCAGGCAGCATTCGTGGAGCAGGAAAATCGATGTTTCCGGCAAAAGCCCTTCATCAGGAAAAACATCGGTTTTCCTGATCCTCGGATGCTGCCTGATCTACTGTGCTTTTCCAGCACCACTCTAATCTAGACCCTCACCTGTACTGAACCCTAAACCAACACCTCGTTATTGTTATAGTGTGATTTGAGGGAATCTGCTGTGCACAGATCAGTCACCACATTTCTTGCCTTGTGACAATGACAACAATGTAAAAGTATTCCAGTGACTGCAGAGCGTTTTGAACCACCTTGAGATTTTCACCGAATCACAGAACTGTTACAGTGCAACATGTATCAGCTCTTCAAAGAGCAACATTACCCAATACCAATTGCCTTCCCTTTTCCCCATACTCTTGCACATTATCTTTATCAAAATAATCATCCAATATCCCTCTTGAATGCCTCCCCCCTATTTCTGGGCAGTGCATTCCACATCCTCCCCAGTTAGTGTGTTTGAAAATGGTTACCCAATGCATCCTTGCATTCTGGATTAGTGGTGCTGGAAGAGCACAGCAGTTCAGGCAGCATCCAAGGAGCTTCGAAATCGACGTTTTGGGCAAAAGCCCTTCATCAGGAATAAAGGCAGAGAGCCTGAAGCGTGGAGAGATAAGCTAGGGGAGGGTGGGGGTGGGGAGAAAGTAGCATAGAGTACAATGGGTGAGTGGGAGAGGGGATGAAGGTGATAGGTCAGGGAGGAGAGGGTGGAGTGGATAGGTGGAAAAGGAGATAGGCAGGTTGGACAAGTCCGGACAAGTCATGGGGACAGTGCTGAACTGGAAGTTTAGAACTAAGGTGAGGTGGGGGAAGGGGAAATGAGGAAACTATTGAAGTCCACATTGATGCCCTGGGGTTGAAGTGTTCCAAGGC
>NC_057728.1:65626866-65641217 GCF_004010195.1 Chiloscyllium plagiosum | reverse complement strand
CCGCTGGTGGGGGCGGAAGTGATGGTGACCACGGCAGTAGGGGTGGCGGAAGTCACTGAGCATGTGGCATCAGCGATGATGTGAGGGGCGGAAGTGATGTCACGTGTGATGCATGAGGAATTGTGAGGGGCGGAAGTGGTTGTGGGAGTGGCCATGATGGGGCGGAAGTGATATCATCAACCAGCGTGGGGGTGGCAGCTGTATTAGCATCCTTGCATTGTTTGACCATCACTATAAATCAATGACCTCCTGTTTCTTGCTTCTTTAATGAGCAAAAGTATTATGGAAGGCACCATATAAATGTAATTTCTTTCTTTCCACCACAACTATTCAACTGGCGCTGTGAGGCAGCAGTGCTAACCACTGAGCCACTGCTTACACAATGCTTTTGTAACCACAGGGTATCCAATAGCAGTTTGCAGCCACTTTGGAAGCACAGTCACTGATGTAATGTCGAGTAAAAAGACATGTTGAGAGGTTTAGTTGAGCTTGGTTTAAATAAGACCCACATAAACATCAACACGGATATTTTCATCCAAATAAATCACAGCATCTGGTTTCTGCTTTATCTTACTGATGTTTCTCAGTTCACTCAAAGTAGACCAAACTGCATTCTCATTGATTTGATTTATTATTGTCCAAGATAAAGTGAAAAGTATTCTTTTGCGTGCTATCCAGACAAATCATATCTTACATAAAGACACAAGAGTAATAGAACAGAATGCAGAATATATGGCTATGGCAACAGAGAAGGTGCAGAGAAAGATCAAGTCTAATAAATGAAAGGTCCATATATAAGTCTGATAACAGCAGGGAAGAAGCTGTTCTTGAATCTGTTTTTACGTGTTTTCAAACTTTTATATCTTCTGCCAGGTGGAAGAGGGTGGAAGAGAGTGTAACCAGGATGAGAAGGGTGAGAGGGGTCTTTAATTATGTTGGATGTCAAGGTGACTCAAATTGTGAGGAACACCAGCAAATAGCACAAATCTCTGTGAAGGAGAGAGATCAGTGTGAGCACAAGGGCACAGGGAGGCATGGTGCAATGTGGGGATACCTTAGTCAAATTCAGCATCCTTCCTTGAGAAGAAAAGAACATGTGCTGGGCAGGAAGGCTGCACTGCAATGCTGCGGGAGCTCTGCACAGGAAGGTGCAGGAAGGCTGCACTGTGATGCTGCGGGAGCTCTGCACAGGAAGGTGCAGGAAGGCTGCACTGCGATGCTGCGGGAGCTCTGCATGTGAAGGTGCAGGAAGGCTGCACTGCGATGCTGCGGGAGCTCTGCATGTGAAGGTATGCTTGCACAAATAACCAATGTGCCATCGTTCTTGTGCAGTGAGGCCAATCAGCCCCTCAAGCCTGCTTTCTCATTCAGTAAAGTCATGATTGTGATTGCCATTCCACGTTTCTATCTTCACCCCAATGAATGTTTCACTTCTCACTAACAACACATTACATCGAAAATAGGAACAGCAGTAGGCCATTCGGCTCTTCGAGCCTGCTCTGCCATTCAATATGATTGTTGCTGATCATCAAACTCAATCCACACTTGCTCCCCAGACCCTTTCATCCCTTTAGCCGCAAGAACTATATCTGTCTCTTTCCTGAAAACGATGTTTCAGCCTCAGCCACTTTCTGTGGCAGAGAATCCCACAGGCTCCCCACTCTCTGGGTGAAGACAATCCTCCCCATCTCAGCCCTAAATGGCCTGTCCATTATCCTTTGACTGTGACCCCCTAGTTCTGGACTTCTTGAGAAACATCCTTCCCAAATCTAACCTGTCCAGTCTGTTAGAACGTTACAAGTTTCTATGAGATCCCTCTTATTCTCTTAAGCTCCACTGAGACACTTGACTGATCCAGTCTCTCTTCATACATCAGTCCAACCCCCCCAGGAATCAGTCTGGTAATCCTTCGCTGCCCTCCCTCAATCGTCAGAACATCCTTCCTCAGGTAAGGGGATCAAAATGCACTCAATTATCATCTCACCAAGACCCTGTACAATTTCAGTAAGACATCCCTGCTCCTGTACTCAAATCCTCTCACTATGCAGCTGGCATCCCATTTCCCTCCTTCCCCACCTGCTGCCCTGACATGTTTACCTTCAGTGACTGGTGTACAAGGACACCCAGGTCTAATTACACCTTCTCCTTTCCCAACCTATCGCCATGCAGAGAATAATCTGCTTCGTTTTTGCCACCAAAGTCGATAATCTCACATTTATCCACATTATACTTCACATGCCATGTATTTTCCTACTCGCTCAACTTGTCCGAATCACACTGCAGTATTAGATTAGATTCCCTACAGTGTGGAAACAGGCCCTTCAGCCCAACATGTCCACACCGACCCTCCAAAGAGTAACCCACCGAGACCCATTTCCCCTCTGACCAATGCACCTAAAACTATGGACAATTTAGCATGGCCAATTCACCTGACCTGCGCATCTTTGGATTGTGGGAGGAAACCAGAGCACCCGGAGGAAACCCACACAAACACGAGGAGAATGTGCAAACTCCACACAAACAGTCACCCAAGGCTGGAATCCAACCTGGGTCCCTGGTGCGGTGAGGCAGCAGTGCTAACCAGTGAGCCACCGTGCAGCCCATATCTCTGCATCCTCCTTACAGCTCACCCTCCCACCCAGATTTGTGCCATCTGTAATCCTGGGGATATTACATTTAGTTCTATCTTCTAAATCATTAATATAGATTGTGAAGAGCCACTGGTCCCTGTCATATCCCACTGGTCACTGTGATATCCGACTGGTCACTGTGATATCCGACTGGTCACTGGCTGCCTCTTAGAAAAAGACTCATTTATTCATACTCCTTATTTCTAGTCTGTCAACTTGTTCTCTATTCATGTCACTACACAACCTCCAATCCTACGTGCTTTAATTTTACACATTAATCTCTTTTGATTAAGAATTTAATCCAGCCCTGAATATATTCAGGGTCCTATCTGTACCTCTCTCTAAGAAAGAATTCCACTGACAAATGAGTTTCTGAAAGGGACAAATTTCTCCTCAGGTCTGTGTAAATGGGAGAGCCCTGAGTTTTAAACTGTGTTTCCTGGTTCGAGATTGCCCCAAGCAACACCCCCACCCCAACCCCCCCCCCTAGACCCACAGGGACTTCCTCTCAGTATGAACTTGGGGCCAGTGTCAACTTTAAAGTTCAGTAACCTCCCCCCTCACACAGGACCTTCTTAAATCTATTTCAGTCTGAAAATGGAATCAAAATCCACAGAGGGTTTGCCCCTACGGAAGCTCACTAAGTCAAACATTACACCTTTCATTTTGACAGTCTTCAGTAACGGAATTAGGCCCTTCCTGCCCAGCTGTTCTCTCCACACCATTACCTGAGGTATTAAGCAGCCCGAGATGATGCTCGGTTTCTTGCTTGATATCGAGACACTAACACTTGGTTTAGAGTCAACTTGGCTTTCATCAGTAGCCTATCCATAACAGGAAGAGAACTATAAATAATCACACAAAAATTGGTTGGAAATATTTTGTGAGCCGGTTAAAATGTGATATTTGTTATTGCTTTGTTCTATCTGTGCTCAGCTGAACTATCTGAAGCATGAGTAATAGTTTTGACTGGGGGCTGGAGAAAGCCTCATGTGTTACCATGTGACCTGACTTTCAGATTCGAGTTCTGCTTGACTCGAAATCCTGCTCATAGGCATAGGTTTGAGACAGGAATTTTCTCTGTATGTTACCAGCGGAGAGTGCAAAATTAATTCCTTTGATCAGACTTAAAAGCACTCATCTCTCAAACCCAGCGTGTCTTGCAGGTTCAGAAGGAAGAGAATGGGTCAAATGTCATAGGAAACGTGATGCATTCATAACTGCACTCCCCAGCTCTCATGGGCCCTATGCTGTAGACAACAAGACACAGCCTGGGATTTGCAAACCTTCACAATTTGATTCACTCTGCTTCAATCTTAACTTTATATCACCACATTCACGCCATCGGCCTCCTCCACTGAATTAGCAGGATTTCCTAATTAACATTGGTTAGGGTTACTCTGGTCAAGGCATCATCACAATGAAAGTGATGTGGGTCTATAAACTCGACAAACTCCTGAGGAAATAAAAACAAAGCAGAAAGGGCTTGGACAGATTCCTTTAGTTGGCAGAGAGTGGGTGCCTTTGCATGAATTTGTGTCGCTTTACTGCTGTAAATGAACCTTTTTACTAACTAAAATCAATTGCTAGTGTAGGCATTGGCACACTCAGAGTTGTTCAGAAAGTGTTGTCCAATCAGGAACCATATCTAACAGTCGATTGTTTGTTTCGAGTTTTGTAAGTATGAGCTTGTTGAGTAGGGTCTGCATTCTGAGGCTGCTGCAGAATCTCGAGGAAGAGTCACCGGACCCAAACCATTAACTCTGATTTCTCTCCACCTGCTGAGCTTTTCCAGCAATTTCTGGTTCTGTTTCTGATTTCCAGCATCCGCTGTTCTTTTCGTTTTTGTTTGGAATTTGGCATTCTTGCTTTTGTCCTGATGAGTGAAAAAATACAAAACTTTCATATCATGTCTCACACTCCAGGAGCATTCATAAACAAAGACAGAAGTTGCTGGAAAAGCTCAGCAGGTCTGGCAACAACCTGTGAAGAGAAATCAGAGTTCGTGTTTCGGGTTGAATGACCTTTCTTCAGCACTGATGGTAGCTAGGAAAATGTTAGTTTATATGCTGAAGATAGGGCAGGGGAGGAAGTAAGGAGTAAAGGATTAGTGGGAATAGAGCCCAAAGAGTGAGAAGAACAATTGGATAAACAAAGGAGTGGACAATGATCTGGCTGGGAGGGTGAATAGCTGTTCATGGAGATTGTTAGTGGCTAACAATAGGTAGTGTGTAATGGTATTCATGTTCTGAACCATCAAGACAGTGTTCCTATAATGACATTTGTAATTATTTCAAATGAGTAACTTGCACCGCCAGGGATCCTCTGAGAAATCATAGATAATATCAATACCTCGTCAGGAGAAAAAAAGCATGTATTGTTTCATTCATCTATACACTTCATTTACACATATAATTTTGTACATTAGATTTGCACAAATGACAATGTGGATAAATTAACAGATCTAAATTGTAGTAGTTAGTAATATGTTTTGAGCATAATTTGAAAATTAAAGCTATCCACAATATGAAACATCTGGATTTTTCACTGTTATGAATAAATAAAATAAATTGGAATCATCAGATGTACATTACTTGAGCACTTTAATTCATATTTCATTAATGATTCTTCAAATGCAATATGGGAATGGAGCCAAACTGAAATGTCATTCTGATATTCTGTCCTGGTCTCATTCAACGCAACGCAGTGGCGATAATTAATTACAACTGCAATTATTCAAATCCACTCATTAAAAGATTGCACCTCTATCATTTGTAATTATCAAGAAGGATAGGAACATTGGCACAATGAGATTTGTTATTTCTTCACTGATGTCAAGAAGGAAGATTTGCCTAAAAAAGTAATGCATTCCAAGCTTTAAGTTCAGAGGATCCCAGCAAAGCCACAATTC
Source organism: Chiloscyllium plagiosum (assembly GCF_004010195.1). Lineage (NCBI taxonomy): Eukaryota > Metazoa > Chordata > Chondrichthyes > Orectolobiformes > Hemiscylliidae > Chiloscyllium > Chiloscyllium plagiosum. Next base: position 65,635,676 of record NC_057728.1, on the reverse strand, counting down.
CCTTGGAAGGTAGTGCATTCTCATGATTGTCTTTTTACTCCAGGCTTCCACATGTCACCACAGTTTATGCAGCAGGGTTTAATCATGTTCTAATTCACAGTGAAGTCTGTTCTTCCATTTCCCTTTTTACATAACGTGAAACTTGAGGGTGATTAGCTGCCTACTTTGATACAATGCAGTTGGTGATTTTCCATTGCAAGCAATCATACAGCTCAGCAAAAACCTCTCTGCTATTCTTACTTCTTCTGTAAGAATTGACAATTTGAGAAGTAGGATCTGGAGGAATCATCCAGCTTCTAAATATTCAATCGTCCTTATAGCATTTCTAAAGAGGTGCAGGTTGGGTGGATTGGCCATGCTAAATTGTCCCATGCTGTCCAGTTATGTATAGGTGAGGTGGGTTAGCCATGGGGAAATACAGGGCTGTGCAGGTGGATCTAGGTGGAATACTCTTCAGAAAGTAAGTGCAGCTTTGATGGGCCAAATGGCCTCCGCCTGCACTGCCTGAATGAGTCAATGATAATTTCAACTTTGTTCCTATAGTAAAGAAGCCATGCAGGCAGGATAGGGCTGAATGGCCTCCTTATTCACTGTAATAATTCTGTGATAATAGAATCAGGGAAACAGGTATCTGTTCATTCTTCGATGGACCTCTCCCTCCTTCAGCTGCCCCATATTTTATTCACTGCAAGCATTTTTAGAACTTCCTTCAGGAAAAGGGAGTTTGCTCACATTGGCTTTTTAAGCAATGTGTTAGCTTGCTGTGTATAGCACATTCTCCTCACTCCTTCAGCTGCTCTGCTCTAAATTTTCAATCTGCCCCTCTCTGGTTACTGAGCCTCCTTATTTACTATTTGATTTTGACATCCTGAACATCAATTACATATTCATGTGATTTATAGACAGTTTTCGGTCTCCCACCATCGTTTGTTATCTTTTTGATCTTATAAAATAATTCTGAAGCTCCATGTTCTCAAAATAATTTCGGATCTCACTAAAAAAAGTGATAAAAAAACTTATTATTCATTGACAATTTGCATATTCCACACCAGATAAAATCATGACAGCAGTATCTCTCCCATTGAGGTCATGATTTTTTTAAACAAAATATAAGCAGCCACATCTTTCTACAGATGAGCGTGTCCTTCTCGAAGTTAGACTTGTTGTTGTGTCTAAAACGACTTGCTGCCCACATTGCTGTCAGTGTGAGCTGGTAATGTCCTTCGCCCCTCCTGCACTCCAAGGCCAACACTGGGCAGTGAGATTTAATTATTGAGAAAGAAGCAGATTGAGGATAAAATCAGGTGTGGAAAGTAAAATAAAGAGAAGGAAAAAATAATTGGATTAAAAGAGAGAGAATCAATTCATAAAGAAAAATATGTTTCCTCATTTCTGTCTTAAATGTCTGCTCCTTAGTTTTAAACACTGACCCCTAGTTCTAGATTCTCATTTGATTTGATATAATTGATTACTACAACATATACCTAAGTACAGTGAAAGGTTCTGGATGTAGGTTTGCTTGCTGAGCTGAAAGGTTCATTTTCAGACGTTTCGTCACCATACTAGGTAACATCTTTAGTGAGCCTCCAGATGAAGCACTGGTGGTTGTGCCCACTTTCTATTTTTGTGTTTGGGTTTCCTTGGGTCGGTGATGTCATTTCCTGTGGTGACATTATTTCCTAAGGTGATGTTATTTCCTGTTCTTTTTCTCAGGGGTTGGTAAATGGGATCCAAGTCAACATCTTTGTTGATAAAATTCTGGTCGGAATGCTATGTTTCTAGGAATTGTTGTGCGTGTCTCTGTGTGGCTTGTCCTAGGATGGATGTGTTGTCCCAATTGAAGTGGTGTCCTTCCTTGTCTGTATGTAAGGATATGAGTGAGAGAGGGTCATGTCGTTTTGTGGCTAGTTGATGTTCATGTATCCTGGTGGCTAGATTTCTGCCTGTTTGTCCAATGTAGTATTTGTTACAGTTCTTGCAAGGTATTTTGTAAATGACATCCAGAACCTCAACCTGAACTACAAATCTTCTCAAAACTCGCTAACAGTGAAAAGTTTTGTTTTGCAAGCAGTCCAGGCAGATCACAGCAAATGAGGCCAATGGGAAACATGCTCTCCACATCCACCTGGTCATGTCTTTTCAGGATTTTAACTGTTTCATTTAAGTCACCTCTGACTCTGATAACCTCCTGAGGATATAGATCGGGTCTATCTAGCCTTTCCTCATAAGGCAACCTCCTCATACAGTCATAAAATCATAGAGATGGACAGTATGGAAACAGACCCTTCGATCCATCTCGTCCATGCCGACCAGATATCCTAAATTAATCTAGTCCCATTTGCCAGCACTTGGCCCATTTCCCTCTAAACCCTTCTTATTCATATACCCATCCAAATGTCTTTTAAATATCTTCATCAACCATCTGATGAAGGAGCAACACTCCCACAGCTGGAGCTTCCAAATAAACCTGTTGGACTATAACCTGGTGTTGTGTGATTTTTAACCTTGTGCAACCCAGTCCAACACCAGCACCTCCAAGTCATGACTTTTAAATGTTGTAATTGTACCAGCCTCCACCACTTCCTCTGGCAGCTCATTCTATACATGCACCATTCTTTGTTGCCCCTTAGGTCCCTTTTAAATCATGCCCCTCTCACCCTAAACCTATGCCACTCCAGTTCTGGACTCCCCCACCCCAGGAAAAAGACCTTGTCTATTTATCCTATCCATGCCTCTTATGATTTCATAAACCTCGAAAAGGTCACCCCTCAGCCTCCGTGCTCCAGGGAAAACAGCCCCAGTCTATTCAGCCTCTCCCTTTAGCTCAAACCCATTCCTGCTCTGATCTGCTTCCAACACATTAGCAGCCATCCATAAATATAGTAATATTCTTGGACAAAGTTCTCCAGATGTGGTCTCAGCAATGAATCACAAAACATTAGTGTGCAGGTGATTCAGAAGGCAAATGGAAGGTTGGCCTTCATCGTTAGGGAGATGGATTCTAAAAATCTGGAGGTCAGTCTCCCACAGTACCTGGCTTTGGTAAGATCAGTCCTTGTGTACTGTTTAGTCTCCTTACTTGGTTAGGAAAGGGTTTGGAGAGGATTCACTTGGCTGATATTTGAAATGAGAGGATTTGACTTAGGGTGAAAGGTTGAGTGAGTTGGACTGATACTCATTAGAGTTTAGAAGGATATGAGATGATCTTTGTGAAGCTAACAAGATAATGAGCAACTAGAGATGCTAGATGCTGAAAGGATGTTTATTGCCATGGGTTCATCTAGAATTAAGACACAGCTTCAAGGTCAAGGAGTTGCCATTTAAGAAGGAGAGACTTCTTGTGGAAGATTGTTGGTCTTTGAAACTCGCTTCCCTACAGGGCAGGGAGCAGTGTCACTGAATAGATTCAGGGATGACTTCAAGGGCTTTTTGATCTGCAAGGGGGTCAAAGGGTATGGGAGATAGACAGGAAAGTGGATTTGATATCACAATCAGATCAGCCATGATGTCGTCAAATCAAGAATCAGTTTAGATGGACCGAATGGCCAGTGTAATGATCTTATGTTAGAAAGGGTGTTGATTATTCAACTTAATGTTCTGAACCGAGTTTAATTGTTAATTGATTTTAAAATACAACAAGTTAATAACTGTCACAGTGCAGTTGAGGGAAATATGCCATTTTTACAAGTGAACGGTGGAAAAGCACAAATCATCCAATATACAATTCACAAGATATCCCAGCAACCACAGACTGGAGCCAATGGGAGGTGATAGGCAACCAATCGTTTTTTGCAACAATGATATTGTCTCAATGATATGTTAAAACTCTTATCCTTCTATGCCCTTTGTCTGTCAAGCTTTTCTATGTTCTGTCCCTATTTGCAGTATCATGGAGATTATCTATGGAAAACCAAGAGAGAAAATGCTGGAAAATCTCAGCAGCTCTGGCAGCATCTGTAAGGAGAGAAAAGAGCTGACGTTTCGAGTCTAACTGACCCTTTGTCAGTTTATCTATGTAAACATGACTCGCAGTAATTTCACCTTCCTGCCAATGGAGGTGCTGCAGAACATAGACAGTTTCCATTGCAAGGTGTGATGTTGAGACATATCGAAAATCATAGGATGGTCAGACAGACATGGTTTACAAATATAAATCTTTGAGGATTTTGTCATTAGAGAGGTGAAAGGGAAGCAGCAGATGGACAAATTGAATTTTGAATTTTCAAAATGTATTCGATAAACTATCACACAAAAGGTTAGTAGATGAGTTAAGAGTTCATGAGGTTGGAGATAATAGAACAGTGTAGATAGTAGATTGGGAGTAGATTGGGGGTAAATGGGACATAACCAACAAGTGCTGGGACCTCAATTATTTACAATCTCTATGAATGACTAAAACTAAAAGGATAGACAGCAATGATTTAGGTCGGCAGGAGTTATTGGTAATCGCCTCAGAGTAATAATCCACAGCCACAGCCTAATGTTCTGGGAATATGATTTCAAACTCCACCAAAGCAGAGGGTGAAAATTAGATTCAATGCAAATCTAGAATGAAAAAGCAGGTGATCATTATTGTAAACATTCGGTCGTGTCCTTTAGAAAACCTCCATCTTATCTGACCTACACAAGACTCCACCCACAGCAACACAACTGAGTCTGACACATGATGTGGAGGTGCTGGTGTTGGACCGGGGTGGACAAGGTCAGAAGTCACATGACACCAGGTTATAGTCCAACAGGTTTATTTGAAATCACAAGCTTTCGGAGCGTTGCTGTTACATCAGGTGAAGTGGCTTCACTATGGAGTCAAATCCCACCAGGGCAGTTAGCAGAATTTAAGCTAAAAACCACACAACACCAGGTTATAGTCCAACAGGGTTATTTGGAAGCACTAGCTTTCAGAGCACTGCTCCTTCATCGGGTGGAGTATAAGATTGTATAAGATTGATGAAGGAGCAGCTCGTGCTTCCAAATAAACGTGTTGGACTATAACCTGCTGTTGTTTGATTTTTAACTTTGTCCACCCCAGTCCAACACCGGCACCTCCACATGATGATAGAATTTAAGCTGACTTCAATAAATCTGGAGTTGAAGATTAGAATCACTAATCTGCCATCCTTACCTGATCTGGTCAACAAGTGACTCCAGACCCAGAGCGATGTGGGTGATTCTTAACTGACTCCTGGTCAATGAGGGATGGGCAGTAAGTGCTGGGCCAGTCAATGACCCCCTCACTGAGAGAAGGAGGATGTGAGGATCGTAGAGCAGGGTGAAGGTGGGGGAGCAGGAGGTGGGTGAAGAAGTAAATGCTCACCATGTTTCACACCTTAATATCTGGGTGTCTGTGTGTGTGTGGGTGTGCATGTGCATGTGCGTGTGTCTGTGGGTGTGAGTATATGTGGATATGTGTGTGTTTACATGTGTATGTGTCTGTGTATGTGTGGTTGCGTTTGTGGATGTGTCTGTGGGTGTAAGAGTGTGTGTGAGTGTGTGTGTGTGTACATGCGTGTGTGTCTGTGTGTGTGTACATGTGTATGCATGTATGTGCGTGTCTGGATGAGTGTCTGTATGTCTCTGTGAGTGCATGTATGTCTGTGAGTGTCTGTATGTCTCTGTTGTCTGTGCATGTATGTGCATGTCCATGTCTGTGCATGTCCATGTGTGTGTCTGTGCATGTGTGTGCATGTGTATGTGTCCATATGTCTTTCTGCTACCAACCAAAAAGAGTATTCAACTCCCTTCAACCTTGTTATGTTTGTGAAGGTGCAGTATAATTCTGTCTTGTTATTGTTCACTTCGCTGTATTCTCAGAGTGAGCTGGGAAAGAGAAAACGCTGCATTATCTTTGAGCTGAGCATTTTATCTTCACTGCAGCCTTACTGGACACAAGCTTTGAAAGATTAACTGAATGCACTGGCCTATAAAGTAGAAAGTGTGTGATTACATTAATGACAGCTGCATACAGTAACCCAAGTGACCTTTCCATGTATTTAATCTTTCGCAACATCTGACTTTGTTTTAAATGTCTGCCAGTAGCTGATTTACTGTTTTATTTAATATAGAGTCTGGTCCGAAATCAATAACACGCGGTAAATGTGTTGTTTACATTCACTGGGGAGCAGAGAGTTTCTTCAAAGGGGAACTGATCTGTAATTCCTGTCATAACACTCAATGTCGCAGAATTCCTTTAGAGAAATTCAGCCAGAAAGAAATAAACAAAGGACAGAAAGAAGGTGCAATTATGTAGCACCTTCCCCATCCACAGAGGTGTTCCAAATGCCATGTAGCCAATGAAGCTCTTGTTACAGTGTAGCTGATGTGTTGTAGGAAACAACAGCCACAGCAATTGAGCACAGCAAGCTCCCACAGACGAGCAGACCATCTGTTTATTTTTCGCGGTGTTGGTTGAGGTTATGTATGTTTACCCCCCGCCCCCCCCCCCCCCCCCCCCCCCCCGCCTTCTCTTTGAATAGGTGCTATGAGATCGTTTAGATCCATTGAGAGCCAGGGCAGGCAGCCCCTGAGTGTAATGCAGTTTTTGTAACTCGCGCGGTACTGCGTATTAGCCTGGGCTTTGTACAGCCGTTCCCAGATTGCAGCTTGAATCCTCGCCTATCAGGCTTAGCAGGGAGAGTAAATTGTTACTGATTGAGGCTTAACTGAGAGGCACCAGGAAAGGCCTTAAGGAAACTGCAATGTACAGGAAATCTCAAATGTTGTCAACAATGTGCTCAGACAGAGAGAATAGGATCAGAGTCTGTAAACTGAGGAAATAAACTTCATATAAATATGTGTAATGTACACACTGATGCATTAGTAACCTTCAGTTCTTCTTAATTCATTTTTCACTTCTTTGAGATTTGATTATCATTGTCATGTTCTGGTACTGATTTCCTTTTGCTTTAATAGGGAAACCATTAATATCATGGCAGCAAAGACAGGAGTGGGAAGTTGTGTATGGAATCTGAGGACATAGGGGAAGTGTTTAATGAATACTTTTCATCAATATTCACATTGGAAAAGGGCAATGTTAGTGAGAATACAGAGATACAGGCTATACAATTAGATGGGATTGCGGTTGACAAAGAGGAGGTTTTAGCAATTTTGGAAGATCTGAAAATAGATAGAACCCCTGGGCCAGATGGGATTTATCCTCAGATTCTCTGGGAAGTCAGGGAGGTGATTGCAGAGCCTTTGGCTTTGATCTTTAAATCGTCATTGTCTACAGGAATAGTGCCAGAAGACTGGAGGATAGCAAATGTTCCCTTGTTCAAGAAGGGGAGTAGAGACAACCCTGGAAATTGTAAACCAGTGAGCCTTACTTCGGTTGTGGGTAAGGTGCTGGGAAAGTTTAGGATTTATAATCATCTGGAAAGGAATAATTTGATGATGGATAGTAAACACTGTTTTGTGAGGATAGGTTGTGCCTTACTAACCTTACTGAGTTCTTCAAGAAGGTGACAAAACAGGTGGATGTATGTAAGGCGGTTTGTGTGGTGTATATGGATTTCAGTAATGCATTAGATAAGGTGCAAAATGGCAGGCTATTGCACAAAGTACAGAGGCATTGGATTGAGGGTGATTTAGCGGTTTGGAACAGAAATTATTGAGCTGAAAGAAGATAGAGGGTGGTGGTTAATGGGAAATGTTCATCCTGGAGTTCAGTTACTAGTGATGCACCACAAGGATCTGTTTTGGGGTCACTGCTATTTGTCATTTTTATAAATGATCTGGCTGTGGGCGTAGAAGGATGTGTTTGTAAATTCGCAGATGACACTAAGGGAGGCAGCGTTGTGGATAGTGCCGAAAGATGTTGTGGGTTATAGGGGAATATAGATAAGATGCAGAACTGGGTTGAGAAGTGACAAATGGAGTTTAATGTGGAAAAGTGTGACGTAGTTCACTTCAGAAGGAGTAATAGGATTGCAGAGTATTGGGCTAATGGTAAAATTCTTGACAGTGTAGATGAACAGAGAGATCTCGGTGTCCAGGTACATAAATCCCTGAAGGTTGCCACCCAGGTTAATAGGGTTGTTAAGAAGGTATATGGTGTGTTGGGATTTATTGGTAGGGGGATTGAGTTTCGGAGCCACGAGGTCATGCTTCAGCCGAACAAGACACTGGTGCGGCTGCACTTAGAGTATTGTGTACTGTTCTGGTCACAGCATTGTATAAAGGATGTGAAAGCTTTGGAAAGGGTTCAGAGGAGATTTACCAGGATGTTGCCTGGTATGGGGGGGAAGGTCTTACGAGGAAAGGCTGAGGGAACTGAGGGTGTTTTCGTTGGAGAGAAGAAGGTTGAGAGGTGACTTAATTGAGACGTATAAGATAATCAGAGGGTTAGATAGGATGGACAGGGAGAGCCTTTTTCCTCAGATAGTGATGGCTAACATGAGGGAACATAGCTTTAAATTGAGGAGTGATAGATATAGAACAGATGTCAGAGGTAGTCTCTTTACTCAGAGTAGATTCATAGAATAGATTCATAGAAAAATACAGCGCAGTACAGGCCCTTTGGCCCTCGATGTTGCGCCGATCCAAGCCCACCTAACCTATACTAACCCACTATCCTCCATATACCTATCCAATGCCCGCTTAAATGCCCATAAAGAGGGAGAGTACACCACTGCTACTGGCAGGGCATTCCATGAACTTACGACACGCTGAGTGAAGAACCTACCCCTAACTTCAGTCCTATATCTACCCCCCCCCCTTAATTTAAAGCTATGCCCCCTTGTAATACCCGACTCCATACGCGGGAAAAGGTTCACACTGTCAACCCTATATAACCCCCTAATCATCTTGTACAC
>NC_057728.1:65620282-65625146 GCF_004010195.1 Chiloscyllium plagiosum | reverse complement strand
CCTCATCTTTATATAGGCCGCCCTCTTCCATTTAACAAGGGATTCCAATTCCTTATTAAACCACGGCTCCCTCACACAACCCTTTCCTCCCTGCCTGACTGGTACATACTTATCAAGGACACTCAATAGTTGCTCCTTGAACAAGCTCCACATATCAGTTACGCCCTTGTCTTGAAGCTTACTTTTCCAGGCCACACATCCTAAGTCATGCCTCTCAGCATCATAATTTCCCTGCCCCCATCTATAACTCTTGCCCTGTAGTGCACACTTATCCCTCTCCATCACTAGAGTAAAGGTCACCGAATTGTGGTCACTGTCCCCAAAGTGCTCACCTACCTCTAATTCTAACACCTGGCCTGGTTCGTTACCCAGAACCAAATCCAGTATGGCCTCACCTCTTGTTGGCCTGTCTACATATTGTGTCAGGAAACTCTCCTGCACACATTGAACAAACACTGACCCATCTAACGAACTTGAGCTATAGCTTTCCCAATCAATATCAGGAAAGTTAAAGTCCCCCATAACAACCACCCTATTACTGTCACTCATCTCCTGAATCACCTTCCCTATCCTTTCTTCTACGTTTCTAGGACTGTTAGGAGGCCTGTAAAAAACTCCTAACAGGGTGAGCTCACCTTTCCTATTCCTAACCTCAGCCCAAACTACCTCGGATGGCAAGTCCTCATCCATCGTCCTTTCCACCACTGTAATACTATCTTTGACAAGCAATGCCACACCTCCCCCTCTTTTACCCCCACTTCTGACCCTACTAAAACATTTAAATCCTGGAACCCGCAACTGCCAATCCTGTCCCTGTTCTAGCCATGTCTCCGTAATAGCCACAACATCGAAGTCCCAGGTACCAACCCACGCTGCAAGTTCACCTACCTTATTTCGTATACTTCTTGCATTGAAGTATACACACTTCAAGCCACTTTCCTGTTTACAGGCACCCTCCTTGGAAATTGATGCCATGTTCCTAACCTCCCTACACTCCAGGCCCTGCACCCTGAAGCTACAATCTGGGTTCCCATACCCCCAGTAGTAGGGGCGTGGAATGCACTGCCTCAACAGTAGTAGACTTGCCAACTTTAAGGACATTTAAATGGGCATTGGACATACATGTGGATAATAACGGAACAGCGTGGATTAAATGGGCATCAGATTAATTTCACAGGTTGCCGCAACATGGAGAGCTGAAAGGCCTGTACTGTGCTGTAACGTTCTACGTTCTATGTTCCATTAAATTTAATTTTGCTTCTGCTATTTACCATCTGTAATGTGTGACAATATTATGGCTTTAAGAGATGCATTTTGTGCTGGTTTTTTTTATGAAGGAAGGTTGAGACAGAGGTGGTGACCTGTCTACTCCAAAGCCAAATTTCTGTTTTTGATTTACAGCATCTACAATTCTTTCAGTTTTTATAAAGTAAACAGCTTGTGAGATCTTGGTGTTTTTATTAAAGCTGGAACAATAGAAGCAGCCTGAATGGGTGTGGTAAAGCTCTCACAGAACCACGAGTTTTAGTTTTAGCTTTCTGCAGTTGCTGGGGTTTGAAATTGGATGTGGAAGCTCTTATTCCTCTCTCTGATACAGCTAAAAGCTGGGGTTCACTTCCTGCTACTGAAATTGCATGTGACACAATTTGTTTTACTGCATTTTCCTTTGCCGGGAATGTGCTTATAAGGTTAAAAACTGAAAGAACTACAGATGCTGTAAGTCAGAAACAAAAAAGCAGAAATTGTTGGAAAAGCTTAGCAGGTCTGGCAGCATCCGTGGAGAGAAATCAAAATTAATGTTTTGGTTTGAGTGACCCTTGCTCAGAACAAACACAGAATAGCTTGTCTTGCTGTCACACTCATCCACCAATACCAAGAGCAGACACTATAAGAGTCAACCTTACAGTGACCTTCCTTAAAGGGAGATCGACTAGGATGTTGCCTGGGATGGAAAGACTCAGTTACAAGGAGAGACTGGATTGGCTGGGTTTGGTTTCCTTGGAGCACAGGAGGTTGAGTCGGATAGGCAGAGTATGAGAGGCAAGATGGGGTAGATCATGAGAATGTCTTCCCCCATCGCAGGTGTGTCTAAGAACACAGAGCATACACTTAAGGCAAGGAGCAAGAGGCTTTGAGGTGATCTGAGGAAACATTTCTCACCCAGAGGCTGGTAAAGTATAAAAGGTGCTGCCTGAGAGGCTGGAGGATGCAGGGACTCTCGCAGCATTTCTTTAGCTTCTGGATGGGTATTTAAATTGGCAGAGCACAGTCAACAATGACCAAGTGCAGATAAATGGGATTAGTGTAATCTGGTGTATGTTAGTCACAGACACGCTGGGCCGAAAGGCCTGTTTCTGTGCTGTCCGACTCGATGACATTATGACTGAACATGGAAAAATCAGTCTGAGAAACAGATTTTCATTCGTTAGGGACTCAGGACCATCCTCCTTATAACTGTCCAATCAAAGCCCCCAGCTCCAACACCATGATGATCTCATTGACACACTCCACAGCTTTACCCCCTTCCCCTTGCTCCGTCTCCATCTCCATCACTTCTCCAGCCCCACCCACCTCCTCCCCCCCTCCCTCTGCCTCAAATTCAATTTGGGGACCAGCGTTCCCACAGTCAGAGTATTGAGTACAGGAGTTGGGAGGTCATGTTGTGGCTGTACAGGACATTGGTTAGGCCACTGTTGGAATATTGCGTGCAATTCTGGTCTCCTTCATATCGGAAAGATGTTGTGAAACTTGAAAGGGTTCAGAAAAGATTTACAAGGATGCTGCCAGGGTTGGAGGATTTAAGCTTTAGAGAGAGGCTGAACAGGCTGGGGCTGTTTTCCCTGGAGCATCAGAGGCTGAGGTGTGATCTTATAACAGAGGGTGGTACGTGTATGGAATGAGCTGCCAGAGGAAGTGGTGGAGGCTGGTACAATTGCAACATTTAAGAGGCATTTAGATCTGTATATGAATAGGAAGGGTTTAGAGGGATATGAGCCGGATGCTGGCAGGTGGGACTAGATTGGGTTGGAATATCTGGTCGGCGTGGATGGGTTGGGCTGAAGGGTCTGTTTCCATGCTGTATATCTCTATGACTCTATGACTAATCCTCGGAGCAGCTCATTAACACTAACCATGCTTCCTGGTGGCATTTGCTTCCTTCTAGCACCAACAACCACCATGGAAACTCTGTGACATTTAGACATAACTCTGACATTCCCTCTAGTCCTCCAATCATAGGGTCGTGTCCTTGGTGACTGTCCCCATCACAGCCTCAGTGTTAAATCTGGTATCCACCCTCACCAGCTCTCCACCTCTCTCTCTCTCTCTCTCTGCCCTTCAGATACTCCTTGAAACTCTGCAATACTTCATTACATCAAAACATTAAGACATTAGGAAAGACATGGCACAAAAGACACCACTTGGCCTATAATGCCTATACTGTCATTTCAGATAGGGAGTGAATGTTGTCTCCAAAATAAACCAGATGGCTACCCCTCGTGCTGAAATTGCAATAAAATTAGACTAAAATGTTGCAAACACACCAAGAATTATGAAGAGAATTTTTTTTATGAGCAACCTTGTTCCTTACCCACATCTGTCCCTCCTTTCTCATTTCTTCAAGTGGTTGTAAAACATTGTTAAAAATACAACACCAGCTTGTAGTCCAACAGGTTTAATTGGAAACACTAGCTTTCGGAGCGACGCTCCTTCATCAGGTGATTGTGGAGGGCTCAATCCTAACAGAATTTATAGCAAACATTTACAGTGTGATGTAACTGAAATTATACATTGAAGAATTGATTGTCTGTTGAGTCTTTCATCTGTTAGAAAACAGTGGTAGTTTCACTTCTTTCGTGTGTAAATCACAAAACCTTTTTTAAAAAGTTGCATTCTCAGGTTAGCTGTTAACAATGGTGATAGCTAGACAATATGTTGAAGGTGTTAGCCCCCTGTGTTCTCTCTCTATGCCGTAATGTTTAGATTGATTCTAATCTAAAAAGTGAGATAACGGAGTCTTACTTGAGTTCATGCAGTTTTTGAGCTCAAAGTTTTACATGAGTGCATATAGTTTTTGAGCAAAGTACAATGTAACTCTGCAAGTACAAATTCACCCCACAAAATATATCTGTGCATGTGGGTCTCTGTCTGTGTGTGTGTGCCTGTGTGTCTGGGTTGAGGGTTGTGAGTATGGGAAAGAGAATGTGTGTGTGTGTAGTGAGTGCAGAGTGTCTTAAGTCTGTGATGGGGTGCATGTGTGAGTGTGGGAGTGTGTGTGTCTGTAAGGGTGTGTGTGTGGGTGTCTGTGTGCATATCTGTGTATATGTGTGTGTGTATGTAGGAGTATCTGTGTGTGTATAGTGCAATGGTGCTCACCTGTAATGTGACATAAACCCAAGGTCCCGGTTGAGGGTACAAGGTCCCTATGGGTACCGAACTTAACTATCAGCCTCTGCTAGGCCACTTTTTGCTGCTGCCTGTCCCGAAGTCCGCCTTGGAGGATGGTCACCTGAAGGTTGAATGTCCTGGACTACTGAAGTGTTCCCCAACTGCGAGGGAACCCTCCTGTCTGTTGATTGTTGTGCGGTGCCTATTCATCCGTTGTCGTAGCCTTTGCTCGGTTTCCCCAATGTACCATGCCTCTTGATTATTGCTGAAATAACTCCCAAGCCCCTCTTTATTTACACGTGGAGAGATCTTGACACTGATTCAGCTCTCTCAGAGCCAGCGCTCAGAGTGAACAGAACCCCTAACACGACTTTTTTTTAACTGTGGTAGTGCTTATTTTTCCCCAGCACCCATGGTGTGTGTGTGTGTGCAGGTGTGAGACACAGTGAGAGACACAGGGTGTACGAATCTTTATTCA